>NC_133660.1:204286794-204504294 GCF_037893015.1 Macrotis lagotis
GTAGTTCCTGACCCTAATGCAGTCTCTAGCTCTCCTCTCTACCCTCATATTGAAATCTCCCTATAGGATCTGATCCTAGAGTTTCATTAGTATGACAAACTCCTGGGCAGAGAGGCACCCACTACTGATTAAGGTTGTGATACCTGCTCTGGAGTACTGAGCATTGATCATATATGCAAGACCCAGACACACACACACACACACACACACACACACACACACATACACACACACACACACCTGTTTCTTAATAAAATTCCACTGTAGTGGATGTCTTTGTAGAACTCAAGTCAATTTCAAATTCATTTTTCCAAAATTATAAAAATGAAATATTTATTCCTAATAGCATGTTCAGTATCATAATATCTATGATGCAGATACTTTTCACTAAATTTGTCAGTAAATAAATATTTATTAAGCACTTAGTATTTGCTAAGTACTGTGCTAATAAGCCCTGGGGATGATACAAAGATAGACAAAAGACAGTTTGCAAAGAGAAGGGCAATTCCTGAGGGGTCATATTAGAGAAACTCAGAAGAATAGAGCAGGATGGCTAGGATACCTCCTTTAAAAGAGGTTCTGAAAGGAGACATGGTCAAACTCAAAGATAATCCATTACCTGAAGAACAGTATTTTATTACTTTTCAGCATCATAATTTTTCCATTCTGATAGTGTCTGAACTCACAAAATTAATTACTCTGAATGGAGAATTTAACTTGCCAGTCTCTACACTCCTTGAATTATAAAATTGATAGATATCCTATAATAACACTAAAATAGATATGTTTATACACAATGAATGTAAATAAACAACAAGAATGCCATGGCAGATTGACCCATTAAAAAATTACTAGGCATTCAGTATATAGAATATAATTTCATTTAATAAAAAAAAGACTAGTCTCACAGCATCTTCACAATAAAAAATATTAAAATGTGATATGTTAGTTCAAAGACCTTCATGTTTTCCCTTTAAAATTATTATTTTTTGGTAAGGAAGAATCCCCCTTTTTCTATTTCTGCTGTAAAATATTAGAAATTATTAAACTTTGATCTTAAATTTTGATAAAGAATTCAGCCTTATAATACAATAGCATACAATCCTATGTAGAATCATCTCTTCATTATGCTTAATACTTTTGTTTCATAAGCCTTACATACCCAGCCAAATATGAAAAAAATAAGTCTATGATAACAATTGGAAAATTTATTTTAGGATTCTTTAACTTCATGATGAGTGGTGTGAATCTTTCATACTTGAATAAAGAAAAATTTCTTTTTTTCTCATATTACTGGCATATAAATTTTGTTTTTTAAAAGGTTGTACATAAAAGATGGCAGCATAACTTAGTAGCCTTGAAGTCAGGAAAACAGGTTTATGTCCTACTTCTTTTTCAGACCAGCTGCATGACCATGGGCAAGTCACTTAACTTCTCAGTAATAATCAGATGATGCTAAGTTATAGATGAGTTTCTGATTTGTATCAGTGGAAGGCTTCTCCCTTCTCTATGTGAAGTTTTTCATAATAATTAAATCACATCTAGGGGAGAAAAAAGCTATCTAGCTGGATGGATGGATGGATGGATGGATGGATGGATGGATGGATGGATGGATGGATGGATGGATGGAGGAAAAATGAATTGCCCTTCTTTTTAAAATTACTATAGAATATATCCTCTAAATAGTGAATATACAGATAAATGGATTTATCTATATCTTTCTATTTATTCACATTAGAGAGAAAATGATTTCATTTATTCATTGCATTGTGGTTGTCTTATTAAGATTAGATAATTTCAAGATACTTATCAATTAGATAATCAAGGTAAAATAAGCTTAACCAAGGAGCTTTATGGGAGTCTGATAGAGCTCTTTTTATGCTCTTCCTACTTCCAGGGGAAAAAGAGAAAGAAAGATAATTATAACCTTTTATATAAACTTGAGAAAAAAATCTAAGATGCAATTTATGGAAAGTGACAAGATTACTACGATTTATATTCATTTATCAATTATGAAGTGAGCATAATATTGAAGAGACTTATCAAATGACTGTCTGTGGTAGTTTCTACAGTAATAGTTAAAAAATTAAACACATATAGAGCTCAAATTTTAATTTCTAGAAGTGATATTACTAATAGTTAAGTATTTTAAAAAAAATAAGGCTTAACATGCATAAAAAATAGTGCTCTTGCACCTAAACTCCTGGATACTTTTTTAAAAATCATCTATTATTTTAGGTATCATCTCTTCTCTATATACAAATCTATCATAGCTGTAGATACATTTTATGTGATTTCTACTTCTTCTGGTTACATAAGTTGTAACTGTAAGCAGTGAAGGATTCAGAGAATCACAGATTTCCCTAATATGCAAGGAAAGGCCACTACTACCTGTTTCTTTCATTTCTCTTACATACAGATCTGCTGAAGTTTTGAATTTATTTCTAGGCAATTTGTAGTCTTCTTAATTTATCGTTCTTAAAATGCTTTGCTGTAGGATACTTAATTTTGACGAATTTTTTAAGTGAAGATTTGCAGTCAAGTTTTACTTTTTCTTCTACCTCTTCCCTTTTTTTCAAGGTCTTATAGGCAAAAATTGCCACTAGAGGGCATCTGTCACATAATCTTTCAGAATACATGAAAAATTTATTGTGAAAATGGTTTTCTTATTTTTCAGCTTACTCAAAGCATACTCAGTTACTAAATTCATGAAATTGCTAATTTTCTAGTACAGTAAGAAACAAGGATTGGGTTTTTAACCTTTGTTCTGTTGGGACAAATATCCACTTTTGAGTAGAACTTGAACAAATATTGTGGAATATCTTCTAGGCACAGCTTTGATAATGATGATGATGAAAGTATTTTATTCCCTATAATTTCTAGCTTTTAATAATGGGAAATATTTTGGCAAATAGTTTGTGTTGTATTCTATTTTTGTAGCTTGCTCTCATAGAGCATTTTATAATTTTCATACTCAGAACACCATTAAAATATTATATTCTTGAAACAATAGTTTTTTTAATCTCTTCATTGATTTTTTTAAATAGTTTCCTGAGAACATTGGCATATGTTGCTAAAGGGCTATTAAATATACATTAGATATAGTAAGTTTTACTTTTATAATTCTAGACTTAAATATTCAGGAAATAGCTAAACATTTCCTTCTTCCTTTCTACAGCTTTACTCCCAATGTTTTCCCCACTTTGGTTTGACTTGTCTTGCCTATAGCCATAATATAACATTTTATCTTTTGTATTGCATCTCTTTTGGCAAATAAAATCTGCTTTTTCCATTTATTAGATTTTCCTTTTGTATTTTTAAGGGGAAAGGGGGCAAGAAGAACTTTTGAGATAAGTAAATAAGTTGAATAATATTTGTCTGACCTTGTTTTCCTTTGATTCTATTTCCTATAACTTGATCTTCTCCTTCATTCCCCATAAGTATTCTATCAGGTTTCTTTTTTATTCCTTTGAAAAATTTTAAAATAAAAGATTATTTTATCAGATGACACCTAGATTATGGTACAGTGAGCAAGATATAATGCATTCATAGTAACTTCAGATGACTTTTTTACATGGGGAAAGAGAGAGAAGAGAGACAGAATTTTAATTTGACACCTCATCATTTAGAAGTAGACATTTTTGGTTCTTGGAATTAGTTAACCATTTTCATTTTTTTAATAGTTTCAGGTATTGGACATTTCCAAATTCTGCCAACCCCTGAGTTAGCATCTACTTTAAAATTTATTCTTTGAAACATTTTTCCATTTTCTATAAACTTGTCTTGTATGTATCCTGATGTTAATCATGAATTTACAAGTATTCTTTATTTCAATGGAATAGAAATACATGTTTTGATTATGTAGCAACGATCTTATAAGTCACTACCCCTTTTATCCTGACTGTTCAGAATTGCAGTATGTTTTACATTATCAGGAATTTGATGAATATTAACCATTTTGTAAGCAAGTCATAAGTATTAAGTGCCTACTCTGTGACAGGGATTGTGCTAAGCACTGGGAAGCAAATAAAGGCAAAAAATAGCATTCCTCACTCTCAAATGGCTTGCAGTCCTTGTATAGTCATCTGTATCAGTATTTGACACAATTGTCTCTTTCGGATAGAAGCTTAAAATTTGTAATCGCTAAATTAATCAATAACTGGAATAAACTCTTGATTCAAAAATGTTTACAGTAAAGTAACCAATCTGGGGTGAGGGGTAATGATCTTGACATTTCCTTGTGTGATACTAAGTTACTTCTTATTAAACTTTGGTTGAAAAAAAATCAGCTTTACAAGTCTGAAATGGGAGAGATAAAGATTTGAAAGAACAGTTTGAAAAAAGACTTGGATTTTCAAATGGAAAACAAGTTCACTATGAGCCACCAGTGTAATGTGATCGCCACAGAAGACAGTGTAATTTTCAGGAATATAGAAGGAAGAGTTCCTTTGTATTCAGTGATGATTACATGCTGTTTAGACCATAATCAGTGTTGTATTCATTTCTTAGACCTTCCAAAGAAGAGTAACCAGAAAGGTCAAGAGCCATATGTATTGGTTGAAGGAACTGGGATTGTTTAGCTTGGAGAAGAGAATATATTAGAGGAGTATCTTTTTGAAGGATTTATAAAACTTAAATTTAGAATTGTCCCAATGTGTAGTGGCCTGATGACTTGTAGTGGTAGATCTCTTTATGATGTGGGTTGAATTAGCCTAGTACTCTTTCATCTCTGAAATTCTGTCGTATGTTGAATTCTAGACTAAAAATAGTTTTCATATTCATCAAAACATAATAATTTTTCTACTTTTCCTTAGAGATAACTTCTAGAAGCTTATTGAAATAAAGTTTTACACATTTTGAAATCTCTATAAGAATTGATCTTTAAATTTATAATTTCTTTGGAAAACCTGTTTATGTTCACTTAACTAAGAAAATCCTAGTGTCTTGAAAAGAGGTTTTCAGGTATAAAATTTTCTAGTGCCAGATGAAGAGGTTGCCAAGTCATTATTTTCTTATAAATTCACACCCAAAATAATCAATTTGTTCTGGTTTTTTAATTGTGCTAATATTGTAGTTGATTTACTTTACCCTAATAAGATATGCCTTTTGTTTTGATATTATAATTGAATAAAAGGATTATTATTATTATAAGTCAAAATCTCATCAAGAGTTGCAAAAAATTTCTTTATATAGTGCTAAGTGATTTTGGACTCCTTTCATTTAATGTAAAGTATTACTTTTCTTTTAAAATATGAAACTATTTAGGAGCAATTGTTTATTTTTTGAAATAGATAAAAGACAGTTGTTTATTTTATTTGGGTTTTTTTCTTGATAATTCATCTTAATTCTAGAGTTAGGTCTTATTTTCCTGAGACCTTTGAGGGGAACTAAATAGGTTATCAGATAAACTACTTCCATTGAAGGATTCTAGTTCATCTTCCTATTCTAAAACTATAAATTAAAAACATTTGAGACTTCTACTTACTAGATTTTCTTTCATGTTGTAGATTTTCTATTTTTCAACATATAGTTTCCTCTTTAAAAATTTTCTTTTTGGGGACAGCTAGGTGGCAAAGTAGATAGAGCTCCGGCCCTGGAGTCAGGAGTGCCTGAGTTCAAATCCAGCCTCAGATACTTAATAATTACCTAGCTGTGTGGCCTTGGGCAAGCCACTTAACCCCATTTGCCTTGCAGAAACCTTAAAAAAAATTTTCTTTTTAAGATTCAACTTACTATCCCAGGTTTAGTGGGTCTGCCTGAGGTGTAGATCCTACTGCGAGAGAAACTATATTGATTAATTTTGGAAGCTCTGAGCCTCAGTAAGGCTGAAGCTGATTGGGTGTCTGTCCTAAGGCCACTATCAGTATGATGAATCCTTTGCAGCATAAGCCTAACAGGGTGCCTACAAAGACAAATGGTCCAGGTTAGGTAAAAAAAATAGAACAGGCTAAAACTTACTTGGTGATCACTATTGATTAAGAACCTGCTAGTAGTCACTGTACTTGCAAACTGGGCAAGATAGGGAAACCCAGGCTCAAAATTTAAAAAAAAAAAATTTAAGTAAAATAAAATTAAAATTAGGGTTTTTTTACACATAAACCTTATTTTTGGTGTATCCTGTTATTACTAGCACTATAATTCACTTAGGAAAAACTCTGTAAAATTCAGTAAGGAAGCCAATGTTTCCTTTTACCATGACCTAGCTGTCTTTTTTTTTTAAGTAGCTTATATAGTTAGGTACATATTTACCATTTTAGCCTTTCTATCATCAGAATTTGTTGTCCACCTTTTTCCTCACAATGACCCTTTTTGGTAGGGTAGCAACATTACAACCTTCTCTCTCTCTTTCTCTCTTGTAAATCAGAACCAAGGGAGGAGCACTTTCACTTCCTTTATAGGATGGAATATGGTGTCACAGGGACTCCTTGTGGTGAGTAAAACCCTGATTTTTCCTTCTATGCTCTTGGCCAAATTGGCATAAGTTAAAATTAATCTATCACAGTACAAAAAACCCAACTTAGGCAGAATTAATAATTTTGGGGTGGAAATATGCTTTTCATACATAAGAATGCAGCTTAGTTCCCTTTGGTATTAGTTGCTTACTTTTTAAAAATATGTACATTGCTTTATATATACATCATTTTTTCTAACATTAATAAAATAACTCCCAAACTAATCTTTGATTATGCCTTTTGGGCTAACTACAAGCATATTTTTATTTGTCCATTTAATGCTAAATATAGTCCCTATCATATAAACAATATCTACTTTTCAAACATCAAAATGTTTCACCCAAAGAAATTATTTTTTAAAAATTCTCTTTCTAGAATAGTTTGAAATAAATTTAAGTTCTAAGAAAACTTTTAATGATAAAATATTAAATGATAAAGTATTCATTTACAGTTAATACTTTATTTTAACCTAGAATTTAGCAAATAATTTCAATTTGGGGATTCAAGGAAATATGAACATTTTCACCAATCTATGGAAACATGCCTTACAAATAAATATAATTTATATATGTAAATGTTTCTATACAAATTACAACATATATATATATATATATATATATACAGGTATATTTATATATATACAAAAATAAAACTAAGCCCATTTTTTAAAAAATCTAGTTTATAGATATTTAAATTTTTAAACTATTTGCTTAAACTCTTAAATATCTTTAAATTCCTTCACTGGTCTCAGAGGTAAACAAAAGTCAGAGTATACCAAGAAAAAAACAATTCAATAGAGAACCACAGGATTTATTACAAAATGAAACTTGTAATAGTGGTGCATTGCTTCTATGTTTATCATGTGTTTTGATAACTTTTGCCTCCATATTCCCAATTAAATATGAGAATTATTCCATTCTGTCCCTTCTATTGCTTTCTTCACTCTCCCTTGATGCCTTTATTCTTTTTGTATTATTTTCCCAGTTTTAGTTCACATGTTTTCTTTCTGTGTTCATTGAGGGCTATGACATGAGAGGACCAAAGAGGAATAGGAAATCAAGTAGAAGGAAAAAGTAAAAGGAAATAAAGAATAGCTATTGATCATATTATCTGTAACTTTCCATTTTTCCCCTTTGCTTGTTAGAATACATATATAGATACTTCGCTATGTAGATGCTTCGTTATTTGCACTTGTAACCCCAGCACCTTTTAAAGTGCCTGACGTGTAGTAATAAATAGTATTTGATTGATGTATTGATTAATAACTATGGAAGCCTTTATAATCATCTATGAAAGATGTTAAGCAAAAAGAATGAAGGACTTTGTTTTAATTAATTTGGAAGACTGAAATTTTTTCAAGCTTGGATTCCATGTATAAATTTACTGATTTCCTGAGAAATTATTTGGAATGTTAATATTCTTTCAAAATTTCTGTTATTTTGAGACAAGAGGCAGCATAGCTTAGTGGATAGAAAGCTAATTTAGAGACAGGAAGATAGAATACAGATCCTACTTTAACATATTCTGTGTGCCCTTTCATTGGTCAATATCTCAATGTCCCCAGGTAACTCTCTAAACTAGAAGTTACCTAAGAGTTCTTGATCTGTGAACATTCTGCACTAATGAAGTCAAAGGTCCAGATACCTCCTACACCTCTCACCTCCACCCCACCTTGTTCTCCCCCCCCCAAAAAAAAAGTAATTGAGACAGTTTGTGTTCTGGGCTAAAAATCAGGTTAGTATATTTCTGCTTTGTTTTACGAGTCTAATATAGTCCCCATTTCTGTGCATATGTAATGTGATTGTTAGGATCTTAAATGTAAATCTGTTATACCTCAGGTATATGTAAAACACTAGATCTTTTTTTCATTTTTAGAGCACTCATTAGCAAGACTTGTTTCTTTTGCCCCTATAATTGAAGTCATTATCCTCAATCTTAATACTATAGTTATCTCCATGACAACCAATTATGAGATTATTTTGTCAGAGTGTGAATTTCTGTAATCAAATAAGCAATTCACCTGTCTGTCTGAAGATTTTACAACAAGTTTGTGTGGGCTAGAAATTGGACTGAAGTTGAAAGTGGGGATCACACAATATACATGCACACACACACACATATATGTGTGTACATATGTGCATATACAGTATATATACACATATATACATATATAATTATTGCAAATGTTTGGTAATAAGGAGCTAAGAGAAAAAGCCTGATTAAAAATTTTTTTAACATATTCTAAAATAATTTTCTCATATTCTTATGCGTTTAAGGTTGGGAAGGTCCTTAGAAGCCTCTAGTCCAATCTCCTAATTTTACAACTAAGGAAACTATAGCCCAGAAAAATTAAGAGATTTAAGTCCAGGTCACACACTTAAACCTAACCTAATGCTAATGTTTGGACTCTGTATAAAGATAACAGATAAACAACATTACAGAAGCCATTGCACCTCACAAATTTAGATAAAAAGATATAAGCCAGATGTTCTTAGTAGGAGCACAATTCTCCTTTTTCTATTGAGAATAGTGGGATTTGATAACCTACCCTTGATCCATAAGAAATGGCAAAAGGTCAGGATTTGAACCTGGTTTCTCTATCTCTAAATTCAGCGCTTGTTGAAAAACTGAACCCGAAAGGTAGCCATTACTATCTTAGTAGCACTTGATGAATATACCCAGGGCCCTGACTTTGTTCCTAATAATTTTAACATTTTTATCTGACTTGATAAATGCATAGATGGCATTGATTATGAGATTTGCAGACAAAGTTTCAAATTTGGCACAAAACTGAAGAGGATCAGCTAATACAAAACTCAGACATCTCAACAGTTTAGGACATTGGACTCAATGTATAATATAAAAAGTAAAGTGTAAATTGCATCAAATCCTAGAACTTCACAAGGCTTCCTCAGTGAGAACCCTAATTAATTAGAAAGGTTTACTTCTTATAGGAAAACCCAAATGGATGAAAACTACCTGATGAAATGCCTAATACATTGAGTTAAATATAGATATACCAGTATACTATGTCATTCTCAGTATTCTGTACCCAGAATGGAATAGGAAGGAAGTGGTTCAAATTAGAAACTGTACACTGCTTTTAATGATTCTCCTTAAAAAAATTAAACATTAGACAAATTTCTCTTGATGAAGTACCTAGATCTCTAAAGAATCCAAGTTAGGGGTGACTCAAAAGTCACTGAAGAAATATTTTATAATTTTAAGAAGACTATAACTTGTATCCATTGATCACCTAGTCACAAAAAGTGGTATAAGGCTTGCAAAATTCCCAAGTGTCAACTGAAACATATTAAAATATTGGGATATGATTTTGAAATAGATGATGTTAATTTGTGGTTTTCTGATTTCTATTTGAATTTGATATCACTGGTATAAAGAGTATCATGTGAGAAATGTACGATTGGAAAAAGGAAGCAAGTTGGTTACTAACATGACTGTGAGAGATAACAGATGAATGGTCAGTTAGTTAAGGAAGGCCCATAACATACTGATATCTAGCTCTGTGGAGACTTTGGGAGCACATGTATAAGAATCACATGGGATGAGATGGCACTGAAGGGTTGCTATCTGTCCTGGTGTAAGTGAATCTGTTGAAATAAATGTAAAGTGTTATTTGGGGATTTATAATAGCAGTTTCATGTATAAGATAGAGTATTTTGTGAATTTATAGTTATTTGTGGAAATTAAAAAGTTACTGATATCTTAGGCAGCATGGAATGGTGTAGGACCTAGAGCAGAAGTCTCAGCCTCATAATGAAAACTTAAATTGGGAGATGTTTAACAAAATAAACAAAAATACAACATAGATAATATTAATTTTGGTTTTCTTAGTCAATATGTGGCCTTTAAGGGGTCATTTTAACATAGCTAATGTAGAACATGATAGGTGAAAATCTGATTCTGGCCTCATCTGACTTCACTTGAATTATTGTATTCAGGATTAGATGTCCCAAAGGCTGACATATAGAAAACAAAATTCCTCTTTTCTTTAAAATCCACCTCTCTTCTGAACTTTGTATATCTATTAAGGATACCATCATCTTCCAGGCACCCAAATTGATAATCTTGCAATCTTTCTCAGCTCCTTACTCTCCATCAGCCCCATATATCCAATTAATTAACAATTCTCTCTCTCTCTCTCTCTCTCTCTCTCTCTCTCTCTCTCTCTCTCTCTCTCTCTCTCTCTTTGTTTTTGCAAATCAGTGGGATTAAGTGATTTGACCAAGGTCACACTGCTAGATATTTGCTACGTCTCTGAGGTCAAATTTGAACTCAGGTCCTCCTGATTCCAGGGCTGGTGCTCTAGCCACTGCATTATCTAGATGCCCTTCAATTGCCAAGTCTTAGCAGTTTTATTTCTACAACTACCTCTTACCTTTGGTTCACATCCCCTTGATCTCCTGACTGAACATTATATTTGCCTCCTAATTACCTCAGATCTCTCCCTTCAATACACAGCTGTCAGAATGAATGGTTTAAAGAACAGGTTTAACAATGTAGTTCTCCTGCTCAATAAGCTTTAATGATTTATTCTTACCCCAAGCATCAACCACAAACTCTTTGGTTTAATATTCAAATTCATCACAACCTGTTTCCAGCCCACCCTTTTCAGCCTTGTTATCCTTCACAAACTCTTTGATCTAACTCAAAATGCCCTTCTTTCTTACTCTTTTTTCAGCTCATGCTTCCTACTCTATCTCTGGTCTCCATGCCTTTTCACAGGAAGGTTTTCCATGCTCAGAATACATTTACTCCTTAAATCTTTCTTTTAGCCTCCCTGATTTCCTTTACTGCCCACCTTCATTTTACCAAGGTTTTGTAGTTAAGGTAGGTTTGAGTTTTATTGTGAAATAGAGACTAGGTTTATCAAGCCCTTACCAAAAGGCCAAGGAACAAAAATTAAGGAAATGGAATAAGAAGAATCTTCTTGTTTTGAACACCAGAACTTTGCATACTAGAACATATCCTCCTCCATCAGATTGGAACTAGTGTTATCTGAGGAAAGATACTAGTATTAGATGTAATCTATAATTTTCAAGGTAATTCACAAAGTTGATGCAAATTCAAAACCATTATTTGTGTGTTTTAAACTTGTATTTACCTGGTTGTATTAGATGAGTTCTTATGGTATTTTTCTGCAAAATAATAGACAATTTTTCATCTGCTAACATGATACCTTAAAGTAGACTAATAAAATAGTGGAAGTTTTAAAGGTGTACACAAATAACTATAAGTTATATGTCTGTGTGTGTGCACATACAAATACATACATATATATGGATGCATCATTTTCTCCATTTATCCAGGCTAGAAGTGCAACCCTTCAATTCACTTCTTTCTACAGAGTGAAGTAGTTATATTGGTGCTGCATTTAGCTCTGACTCCCAGAACTGTAACTCATTATTCCCTGAGTCCAAGTGATCTACCAGGATCATCAGGAAAGAATGTGCTAGAATTTCTGGGCAGTTAACATTATTTTGTATACCAACAAATGAAACTATTTTTCTGATTTGTTATTTGTATATCCTAAATTATTGATAATCTAGAAATTTGCATTATCAAGGATAGATGACAATAGAATATCAATCATAGGTCTTTTTCTATACTACTGTAATATAGCATACCATATTTCCCCATGTATAAGATGTTCTCATGTATAAGATGCACCTTAGTTTTAGGACCCAAAATTTGAAATAAAAATGTAAACATAAACATGAAGTTATTGAACTCAAGTTTTATTCATCATGAAATTCAAGGCCTCCCTGCTCATAGCTTTAAGTCATCTTTTGGGCAAGTATGGTGTGTGAATGCATGCTTAGACTATTCCATTTCATGAACCTGACACACTAATTGTGTCCTCCTTTGAAATCAGCCACTTCTTTTTCATCAGCAATTCTTCTTGTGTCCTGCTGAATCATCTTTGTGATATAGGAATTCCAATGACCCTTTGCTCTTCAATCCATCTCTTCAGTTCCCCCTCTAATTCAGGCCATTTGGCTGACTTACTTCTCATGGCCTTCTTCTGCCATGGCATTTTCAGTAGGTTTCTTCTTTCTGTAGTTAGTCTTAGATTGTTTTCTCAGTTGGAGGAGGACCAAACTGACGTTTAGCAGCTCAATTTCCATTCACTTTTGCAAACTGGATCACTTTGAACATAATTCAGCACTGTACAAAAATCTTTTCTGAGCTATTTCTGTGCAGAATGTGGCAAAATGTCACCTAATATACTGGTAACAAATGCAAAACAATGAGCATAAAGACAAGTGTGAAAAAGTGGTCAATACCAGTAAAAAAATCTACAACGATGAGCGCAAAAACAAGCATGAAAAAGCAGGAAATGCAAGTGTATAAGGCTCCCAGTTTTTTAGACCCCAAAGGGAAATATGGTAAATATCAAAATGAAGAAAATATATATTTTTTATATTTTGTCTATATTGCCTATATATTATACATATATATAAATCATATTGGGGAAATCAGCATTTCTATTTTGAAAAGCAGTGTCATTTAGTTTAAAATTTCAGTGTATTTTCTGATGGTTTTAAATTAGCAATCTAATTTCTGTCATTTCACATAAATATAAATGTAATTTCATAAAATGGCCACAAGTGGTATACCATTTTTGTCACACAAC
The DNA here is from genome assembly GCF_037893015.1 of Macrotis lagotis. Lineage (NCBI taxonomy): Eukaryota > Metazoa > Chordata > Mammalia > Peramelemorphia > Peramelidae > Macrotis > Macrotis lagotis. Next base: position 204,299,905 of record NC_133660.1, read on the forward strand.
TAAGTAGTATGTAGTTTGTTGCAATTTATTTTCCATTCTTTTAATATATCATTATATTTTCCTATATTGTATCCCCCAAATATAATAATCATTTTTCATTTGTTTTGATTAAATACCAGCAGAGAATTTTTGTGTTTAAAAAGTATCACTTATGTTACCCTTTTCCCTAAGGACTTCCAAGGATGATGTTTCTTATTTTAGTGGCTATTATAGGAATGATAGAAATTTGTTCTAAAAATTATAAATATTTTCATTTATAATAGGGATATATTTTTTTTCACTGAAGTTCTCCATAGGATAGCTTCTCATCAGACATCTGACATTTTCTCCTTAATTCAGTATGTATGCATATGGTGAGGGGGAAGGATCATTAAATTCAAAGTCAGAAGAAATAGTTTCTAGAACCATATATATATTATTACCTGTTCAATCTTGAAAAGTCATTTAACCTCCCATTTTTCTTATCTAATCAATGAGGATATTGAACTAAATGATCATTAAGGAAGGTCTCTTTTGCTTCTGAAATTGTATAAATATATATTTTACCTAACTTTATGAAATTTGTTTAAAGAGAAAAGAATAACAACTGGATTCATTTAAAATCAAAGTTTAACTTATTTTATTGGTAATTAAATTACTTTTAGTCTCCTTCACAATTTCAGGGTGGTTTTTTTTCAGAAATATAAACCTTAATACTTAAAGGATATGAATATGTTCTGTAAATTTACCAGGCATTTTTATCACACTGCTTAGCTTATTTCTTTCCCTGAATCTTGCCTAAGTATCTTTTACATCATAAAAGGATTCTATAACCTTAGAGTATTTCATATTATTTTAGCTTACATCAGAATTCAAAGTATTTTTTCAAAATTTAGTCCAGAAGGTTTGATCCACAGACTTGTGGTACTTGAATTTGAACTGGTAAAGCCATCTAGTCAATCAGCTCCCTGGATTTAAATATAGTTGATTCAAACATCTCAGACATATGCAGCCATAGCCAGTTTAAAAAGACTCAAGAGGATTGCTGTTTTCTTTCTGATCCAGTCTAATCATTCAGCAGACATTTATTAAGCACCTGTTAACTTGTAAGGTATTTTACTAGGTACAGGGTTGAAGAGAAGGGTGCATAACACTATTAGTTTGTGGAATCAATGAAAACTTCTTGAGGAAGTAATTTGGAATTTGGGTCTTAAAAAAAGGGAACAAATATCAAATAAAACAAACATTAATCACTTCCTATGTATAGAGTATTCTAAAGTAGAATGCTGAGCTTAGTTGGGGTCCTTATATTAAAAGAGCATGATAGGGAGGTAACTCCCAAAACAAGGCATTTTCAATTCAAAGCATGCACACACACACACACACACACACACACACACACACACACACAGAGTGTCTATAAATACTTCTTGATAATGTCGCTGGGTGTGAGTGAGAAACAGTAACTCTTATATAATGCTTTAAGGTTTTCAGAATAAAATTTTGCATCTTATCTGATTTTTAACCACACTCTTTTGATATGTCACTATCCTAATTATATAGATAAGGAAACTGACAGAAAATGATTTATAAAAATGCTTTGTTCAAATTGTTCTTTTAAAAAAAAATTTCTATCATTTCCCTCTGACACCTCACCCCCTTCTTCCAAAAGAACCTTCCATTGTAAAGTCAAGTTAAACAAATCACTGCATTGACTGTGCCTGAAAACACGTTTCATTCCCCACTTTTGCTGATAACTAGGATAGTTGCTTCACTACTACCAAATCCTCCAACATCTCAGTAGACCACTGTATTGATCAGAGCCCTTACGTCTTTCAATATTAATTTCTTTACATTCTTACAGTTACTATCTAATCCATTCTGGTTCTACTTATTTCACTCTTTTCATTCAAATGAATAGTTTCCATATTCATAATGATTATTTTTTGGTTCAATGATATCATGTACCTTGATTTAGTCAGCTATTCCATAATTGATGTACTTTCACTTTCCTTTAGATTTTTGCTATTATAAAAGTGCTGCCATAAACATTTCTTTATATATATGGTACTTTGCTTTCTATTTTGAACCTCAGCGTCTTATCTGTTTAATGGTGGAATTGTTATTTCTTTGAGTATAGACAATTTAATGACAAAGTATCTTGTGCATGGTCACATGACTAACAAATTTTCAAAGTAGAATTTGAATCCAGACCAGTACTTACCATCTTTATGCTAGAGATATGATGGGAAAAGTCAAGAGACCTGTGTCATTTACTGAGGGAATCACTTTATCTCTGTGACTATAACTTTCCTGATCTGTCATATGGGGTTAATAATAATCTACCTCCAACACTGTTGTGAATAAGTAGATTTGTAAAAATTTAAAAGCTATCAAAATGTGAATTTTTAATATTACAAATTAGTAGATAAACAGTACCTTCATAGTAGCACCAAGTGATTCAGTAGATTTTTATGCATTTAAAAAAATTAAAATTGTTCCACATTCTCCACTCTTAGTCCAACTGAATCTTTTTATTTTGAAACCACATAAAACAGAACTGATACTTGCACAAAACTGATATTTTCATTACATTTATATGTTTCAGGGACAGACGTTTGCTTCAGCCTGCTCAGATATGTGATATTTTGAAGGGTGTCATCTTGGTAATTTGCTTCTTCATGATGCACTATGTTGATTACTCTATGATGTATCATCTGATAAGAGGACAGTCTGTCATTAAACTTTATATCATCTACAACATGCTTGAGGTAAGGAACTAAAATCTTGCCAAGACAACATTGAATTCATCTATTTGTGACAGTTATCATATCTTTCACATGAATAATTTTAAGTTTAATATGTATAATATAGAAGAGAATGTAAAATGAAGATTTTTTAGTTTTCAGATCAACAAGTAATAAAATTTTCTTCCATTTCCATAACTTATTAACTGAGAATAGCTATTTTTAGTCATATTTGATTTTAAGTACTTCTTGATAATGTCACTGAGTGTGAGTGAGAAACACTCATTAAATGTATGCTGGAAACATAAGCAACCTTTGCTAGAACTTCGCAATTTAAAAATCACAACAGAAGAAAACATTAAATATGAATAATGAATGCTTTTTGTATTCACTGTAATGAATGTTTAAAGCCTTTTAAAAGTTTTCATCACTTTTACCTAGTTCTATTAAATCTGTATTTGATATTATCTCCCTAAAGACAGTGATTTAGCTACCTTTCCCTACTGTCTGGTTCTTGAAAAGGCCCCTTCCTTTCCTGTCCCTACACCTTTGCATTAACTCTTCTCGCAAGACTGAACTGTTCTAGCCTCATATCTCTTAAGTTTTCCTGATTACCTTTAAGACATAGCTCACAGAAAAGCCTTCCCCGGTCTCCTCCTCCCTTCTCCCTGGCCCTGCTCCCAATTCACAGTACTGATGCCTTCTCCTTTCAGATCACTTTCTTTTATTCTCAATATCTCTTGCATGTATTTAGTCACTTACCTGTTTCTCTTTCATTTGAATCCTTGTTCTTTGAAAACACTTAGCACATTGCCAGACAAGTACTTTATAAATACTTGTCAATTAACTATTTCTTCCACTAGAGTGGAAGCTTCTTGAAGGCAGATATTTCCATTTTTGTCTTTGTATCCCCAATGCCCTAACGTAGCAACTGGTTCACAGTAGGCTTTTTGAATTGAAGTAGTATAGAGAGAAAAGTGGAGATGGGCCTGGAGTCAGGAAAATGCATCTTTCTTATTTCAAATGCAACCACAGACACTTCCCAGCTATGTTCCTGGGCAAGTCACTTAACCCTATTTGCCTTAGTTTCCTCATCTGTAAAATGAACTGGAGAAGGAAATGGCAAGACTAATCCAGTAGCTGGATACTGAATTGGGAATGACTGAAATATGACTGAATAAACAACAAGTAAGGAGAGACTTGTTTTAGAGCACAGGTTGTTAAACTTTTTATCAAAGACTCCTTTGACAGTCTGATCAATCTTACGGTAAGCTCTTCTCAGCAAAATGTTTTTAAATGTATAAAATAAAGTGCATAGTATTTCAAAAGAAATCAATAATATTGAAATACTTTGATCAAAATTTTTCTTAAAATTTAATGGACCCCAGGTTAAGAAGCCCTAACTTTAGCTGCACAGGTTGTCCAATAGCTATGGTGAAGGATAGCTAAAAAAGATGGAGATTCAGTATTCATTTGTCTAAAGAGAGAATCAGCTACTGAGGATGGCTTCAAGGACTCAGAGACTGGGAAAGCAGTAGCCATTCATATGAACAGTTCATTCAAGTCACATTCTGATGTCATGGAATGTTTGGGGGTTTTTTGGTACTGAAAGCTAGTAAGTTGCTCAATTTAGTTTTTATAGCCTCATTGTCCCTGTGCTTGCTATGTTCAGATGTATGCAATAGGAAAGGAATCTTATTGTAATTTGGATATGATCAGTCTATTTCCTATGACAAACACCCACAAGAATAGGCCATCTTTTAGAACATGACTAATGTGAAAATATGTTTAACATAGTTATAAATGTATAACCTGTATCAGATCACTTGCTGTCAAGGGGAAGGGGAGGGAAGGAGGGAAGAGAAAAAATGTGGAACTCAAAAATCTCACCTTAAAATGAATGTTGAAAACTTATCTTTACATGTAGCTGGAAAAATTAATTAATAAAAAATTGGAAAAAATCTGAAATAATTATGATTCATATGCAAAAAAGAATATTCCATTTATCTAAAATGGGAGCATCTTCATCCCTGTTTCAATAGGTCACTAGTGTATATTCATTCCCCTTTAATTCTCCTCTTATTTATTTTATAATCTATTTGGAAGTGATTCCTTTGGCCTGCACATGTAACTCTATTTACCTCGTTTAAGGAATCAAATATCTGTTGATTTAGTGTTCTAGCTCAATTTAGCTGAGATATTTATTTGCTAAATAGCTTATTATGCCACTTGTAAACAATCACAGTAAGTCTAATTTGGAAAAACTGTAGAATGGAAGAAGTAAAGTGCTGAATTTGGCCAGAAGGGATACAGACAAGTCACTTAACTTCCTCATCTCTTATCATGACCGTGATAATACTTCTGCTATTTACTACAGATAATATTACTGCTGTTGTACAGACAACACCATGCAAACTTTCAGGTACTAACTGATACATGTAGGGAAGAACTTGAAAATATCTAGTACAGGGCCACACAGCTGGGTGATTGTTGGGTGTCTGAGGCGGGGTTTGGACCCAGGTGCTCCTGGCTCCATCCCCTGTGCCACCTGGTTGCCCCTACTATAATAATAATAATAATAATTATTATTATTATTATTATCATTATCATTATTATTATTATTATTTTCATTTTCATTTTTTTCTCTTTATTGCTCATGAGGGTCTATATTTTGGGGGGTATTATGTTTACTCTTAAACAAGAATATTTTAGTAATATATAAAAAAAATCATTTGTATAAAAATAAATTAACTAATTTTTTAAAAAAAGAATAGGCCCACCCACCTCTCACTATAATATTCTCTCATTAATTGTTAACCAGTAAGGGTTTTCTCACCTTTTGGGAATAACCAATTTTACAGGGATATATGAGCATTTGAGCAGCTCCCATAATCTGTCTTTGCTTTATGAAAGAAAGCCAATTACCATCATTGTATTAATTATTTCTTAGGTATAATTAATAATTACATTGATATTAATTACCCAGAAAAAAAAGAAAATATCTAACAATTTTTTTATATCAGAGAGTCAGGCATATGCAAATAACGACTCTGCATCCAAATATTGATTGGTAAGAGTGTAAATTGCCATTGTCTTAGCTTAGCTCAAAGTATCTTTCATACTTGGAATGTCCTCTATCCTCAATTGCATCTTTCAGTATCCTTAGTTTCTTTAAAGCTCAGAGTCAGTGTTGCCTCCTATAGGAAGCCTTTATTTTCCCAGTTGTTTTAATACTATTTCTTTCCTCAAATTATTTTACCTTCATTCATGTATTTATGCATTGTGTCTTCTAGTAGAATATAGATTTCTTTATTTAAGCAGATCCAACATTAATTTCTTGTTTCAACAATTACATATAAAGAGTAATTTTAGTATTAACATTTAGTATTAACATTTGTAACATTTGTAACATTTTGAGTCCCACATTTTCTTCATTCGTCCCTTCCCTTTACAGCAACCAATTTAAGTTATACCTGTATAGCTATGTTAACTTGCTTTTTTTAATTTAAATTTATTATTTATTAAAGATATTATTTGAGTTTTACATTTTCCCCCAATCTTGCTTCCCTCCCCCCTCCCCCCCACAGAATGCACTCTGTCAGTCTTTACTTTGTTTCCATGTTGTACCTTGATCCAAATTGGGTGTGATGAAAGAGAAATCATATCCTTAAAGAGAAGTCTAAGAGGTAACAAGATCAGACAATAAGCTATCTGGTTTTTTTTCTAAATTGAAGGGAATAGTCCTTGTACTTTGTTCAAACTCCGCAGCTCCTTATCTGGAAGCAGATGGTACTCTCCTTTGCAGACAGCCCAAAATTGTTCCCGATAGTTGCACTGATGGAATGAGCAAGTCCTTCAAGCTTGAACATCACTCCCATGTTGCTATTAGGGTGTACAGTGTTTTTCTGGTTCTGCTCATCTCACTCAGCATCAGTTCATGCAAATCCCTCCAGGTTTCCCTGAAATCCCGTCCCTCCTGGTTTCTTAGAACAATAGTGTTCCATGACATACATATACCGAAGTTTGCTAAGCCATTACCCAAATGAAGGACATTTACTGGATTTCCAATTCTTTGCCACCACAAACAGGGCCGCTATAAATATTTTTGTGCAAGTAATGTTTTTACCCTTTTTCCTCATCTCTTCAGGGTATAGACCCAGTAGTGGTATTTCTGGGTCAAAGGGTATGTACATTTTTGTTGCCCTTTGGGCATAGTTCCAAATAGCTCTCCAGAAGGGTTGGATGAGTTCACAGCTCCACCAACAGTGTAATGGTGCCCCAGATTTCCCACATCCCTTCCAACAATGATCATTATCCTTCCTGGCCATACTGGCCAATCTGAGAGGTGTGAGGTGGTACCTCAGGGAAGCTTTAATTTGCATTTCTCTAATAATTAATGATTTACAGCATTTTTTCATATGGATATGGATTACTTTGACCTACTCATCTGTAAATTGCCTTTGCATATCCTTTGACCATTTGTCAATTGGGGAATGGCTTTTTTGTTTTAAAAAAATGACTCAGTTCTCTGTATATTTTAGAAATGAGTCCTTTGTCAGAATCATTAGCTGTAAAGATCGTTTCCCAATTTACTACCTTTCTTTTGATCTTGGTTTACATTGGTTTTATCTATGCAAAAGCTTTTTAATTTAATGTAATCAAAATCATCTAATTGGTTTTTGGTGATGTTCTCCAACTCTTCCTTAGTCATAAACTGTTCCCCTTTCCATAGATCTGACAGGTAGACTAGTCCTTGATCTTCTAAATTGCTTATAGTATTGTTTTTTATGTCTATGTCCTGTAACCATTTGGATCTTATCTTGGTAAAGGGTGTGAGGTGTTGGTCTAATCGAAGTTTCTTCCATACTAACTTCCAATTTTCCCAGCAATTTTTATCAAAGAGGGAGTTTTTATCCCAATGGCTGGACTCTTTGGGTTTATCAAACAGCAGATTACTATAATCCTCTCCTGCTTTTACACCTAGTCTATTCCACTGGTCCACCACTCTATTTCTTAGCCAATACCAAACAGTTTTGATGACTGATGCTTTATAATACAATTTTAGATCTGGTAGGGCTGAGCTACCTTCTTTTGTACGTTTTTTTCATTAATGTCCTGGCAATTCTTGACTTTTTATTTCTCCATATGAATTTACTTACAATTTTTTTCTAACTCATTAAAGTAATTTTTTGGAGCTCTACCTATCCATGAGCAGTTGATATTTGCCCAGTTATTTAAACCTAATTTAATTTGTGTGAGAAGTGTTTATAATTGTTTTCAAAAAGATTCTGAGTCTGTCTTGGCAAATAGACTCCCAAATATTTTATATTGTCTGAAGTTACTTTGAATGGGATTTCTCTTTCTAGCTCTTCCTGCTGTTTCTTGCTAGACATATATATAGAAAAGTTGAGGATTTATGAGGGTTTATTTTATAACCTTCAACTTTGCTAAAATTGCTAATTGTTTCCAGTAGTTTTTTAGATGATTTCTTGGGATTCTCTAGGTAGACCATTATGTCATCTGCAAAGAGTGAGAGTTTTGTGTCTTCCTTCCCAATTCTAATTCCTTTAATTTCTTTTTCTTCTCTAATTGCTGATGCTAACATTTCTAATACAATATTGAATAGTAGTGGTGATAATGGGCACCCTTGTTTCACCCCTGATCTTATTGGGTATGCCTCTAGCCACTCCCCATTGAATATAATGCTTGTTGATGGTTTCAGATAGATACTGCTAATTATTTTAAGGAACAGTCGATTTAGAATATAGATTTCTTAATGGCAGGATTGTTTTTTTTATATTTTTGGTTTGAGTTGTCTTTGTATGTCCAGTATCTAATACAGTGCTTTGCACATAATTGTATAATTAATGCATTTTGAATTGGATTAAATCAAATCATTTGCTCTCATGTAAAGGATTTGTGTTTGAATCATTTAACTTCTAAGCACATTTTTTGGTATTTTCCCTGTAGTTTAATATATTCTCACTTGTTAATGAATATAAATGATGCAATGATCTCTAAGATAAAAATTGTTTCTGAACTTTGATTTTAACCATTTTCATGGAATACTTTAGCAGTGTATTGAATTATCGATGTCGTGATGACTACTAAAGTGAAGCTTTTTTAAAAAATATCACTCCTCAGGTTGCTGATCGTCTGTTTTCATCATTTGGCCAAGATATTTTAGATGCTCTTTATTGGACAGCAACAGAACCTAAAGAAAGAAAAAGAGCCCATATTGGTTTGATTCCTCATTTTTTCATGGCAGTGCTTTATGTCTGTATCCTTTTGAAATTTCTGGGAACTCCAACTGATTAACAGATTCATTCACTTAGAATATGCAATTGTAAATAATTACAAACGTTAATTTGTAGCCTTAATTATGCACAACTGAAGATTACTATTTCCTTGGTAGGAACTAGATGCTTTAGAATATGAAAAGAATAAATTTTAATAGAAAAAACATTATATTCAGAGTTCTTCAAAATGTTTTGTAAAGAATTCATAATAAAAACAAAAGATTTCATTATGAAAATGCCATGAGCAGAATTAGATAGAATAGGATAGAAGTTATACACTGAATTTTTTTTTTTGTAATTGTGGTGAAATAATTGAACTAAGTATGAGAAACAATATATTGATGAGATTAAAGTAGTATTCAAGGTTTGGGTGGGGGAAGAGGAGGGAATTGTTGTTTCATTTTCTTTTTCAGATAGGAATCTACAAGAATATGAAAAGAAAACAGTGTCACTCCTAAATAAATTATTTGGAATATACTTGCCTCAGAATTATAATTAACCCTCTTTTCATTTATCTGTCTTTTTAATTTAAATACATGAGATAAGTCTGAGTTTGAAATTTGAGAGATGTAGAGAGAAATTTATGAGAATTTCTTAGTCTTAAACTTCATCATAACTTTGTTGGGTTGGGGCAGCTAGGTGACACAGTTGAAAGAGCACTGACCCTGGAGTCAAGAGGACCTGAGTTCAAATTTGGTTTCAAACATTTAATAATTATCTAGCTGTGTGACCTTGGGCAAGTCACTTAACCCCATTGCCTTGCAAAAATCAAAAACCCAAACAAAACTTTATTGGGTTTTTTGGGTATGAATCTTTGATTCCATCCTAGGATGAAAACTCTTTTCTCTGATTTAGATCTACAATTTATCTACAACCTTGTAGATATTGTAGATAACCTTTGTTTCAGACTCCATGATTACTACCAACCCTTTTGTCTCCTATGTCACATTGTATCTTATATTGGGATTATGTTGATTTTTTTTTCTTTCTGTTTCTGAACTGTTCTAGTTTGAGATCAAAGTTGTATTGGTGGAGGTCAATATAGAACACACATTAAAAGTATAAATGTAATGCTTTCACTCAAATCCTATATCAGAAATAGGATCATCAGATTGCTTTAGGACACTAGAGAAATAATACAAGCAGTAACCCAGTTTTTACCTCTGATTTCAAGAAGGGTCTTCTTTAAGAATGAATTTTGTTTTGTTTTTTTTTACTCCAAGTGAACTTTTAGTTTTAGAGTCCAAAAAATTAAATGCTAAGTAATTAATTGATGATTTAAAAAAAATTATCCAAAGCTAGTAGCTGTGCCTGGATTAACACTCAATTGGGAGTAGGGACCTTGTCAGTCTCAATGAAACAAATATCCAGGAAGGTAAATATTTGTGCAGTCTTTGACCTTTATATTTCTAAAATAGAACATAAAGATGCCAACTGATTTTACAGACTTTTAAAAATCAATTATCCTGCCTTTCACAAAAGACTAGAGAAAATCAAATATTGTTTGGAAGAAACACATAATGATACCTTTGTTAACTTTTTCTCAATTCCATTTAGTAAGGAAAAATATGAACTAGGAATATTAATATGTGAGTTAGTATTGAACTTTCAAGCTTCTGTTTGCACAGTAATTAGAATTTTCATTCAAGCACAATGAAATGGACAGCATTAAAGTTTTGGGTTTTTTTTAGTCCAAGTTCTGCAAATATTATTGTTTATCAGTCTTCCAGTTGGGAAATTCAGAAGAAAAATAAATTAAATCTGTTTAGTAGGAGTTAGAAAGAGATCCTCTCTTTTTTTCTTCATTGAATGTTTTAAAATATTTGTACTATGTCCTTATTAAGATAATATGGAAAAATATTTTTTTCCTTAACATCAGTATTGACAGTTCTGCATGCAATTCTTATTATGGTTCAGGCAACAACTCTCAATGTAGCTTTTAATTCTCACAACAAATCACTGCTTACTATCATGATGTCTAATAATGTAAGTGGAAGGAGAATTTTTTTACAACTTAAAGGAATATTAAGATAAATGATAAGTTAGAATTCTAAATGTTATTGCTTTAATATTAAATAGTATTAAATCAGATTTCATAAGATTCATTATTTAAAAAATTTTCTGTGTTAAAATCATAAATTAAGGACACCTATATTTAAATATTCAGCTAAAAATTTTCTATGATTGTAAATAGTCATTTTCTTTGAAATTACAGTTTGTTGAAATTAAAGGAAGTGTTTTCAAGAAGTTTGAGAAGAACAATCTCTTTCAAATGTCCAATAGTGGTATGTATATTGCCTGGGTTCCAAATAGCTATCATGTTGTCATCCATGTTTTTTTTTTAATGAAGTTGTTGTTGTTCAGTCATTTTAAGTCTCTCCTAACTATTTTGTGGCCCAGTTTAGGGTTTTCTTGGCAGAGATACTGAAGTGGTTTGCCATTCCTTTCTCCAGCTCATTTTACAGATGAGGAAACTGAAGCAAACAGGTTTAAGTGACTTGCCAAAGGTCATACAGCCAGTAAGTGCCTGAGACCAGATTTAAACGCAGGAAGATGAGTCTTCCTGACGCCCTGCCTGCCATTCTATGCACAATGGTGCCACCTTAGCTGCCTTTTTGATAAATACTGAAAGTCTAATTATTATTCAAGTATAGATTGAGGGTTGTAAGGTCCTTTCCAACTATGAGAATCTTTGACTTTTCTGTGAACCAATAGCCTTTGTTCTTCTCTTTAGACTTTACAAACTATCTAATCCAGGCCTTCCAGCTCACCATATTTCACAGAGTTGGAAGAGAAATCAGAGGGCATCGGCTATACGCTGTATTGAAATAATTACTCTCTTTACAACCCCCCCCCCAATGACATTCAGACCCTGCTGGAAGATTTCCGGTCATGGATTGCCTCCTTCCACCCAAGGCAACCTGTTCTGCTTTTGATTAATCCCATAAATTTTAAGAGATTTTTCATTGTATCAAGAGAAATCTCACTTTCTGCCACTTCCACCCAGTGTTCCTAGCATTCCTCTATGTGGCCAAACAATTCTAATCCTTCTTGCATGAGATAACTTGCTTGAAGCTCCACCTGCATGCACATTTGTTGCCACTTTCATTTCATATCTTAAAATGGGCATTCCCCAACTTCTTCACCTAATTTTAAGATAGCAGTTCCTCCCACAATCCTTTGTTGCCTTCTTCTTAGTGTCTATGTTCTGGGTTTGCATTTGGTGCCTGTGTGAAATTGAGCAGATTGCTGCATCTTTCTGCATTTCAGTTTCTTTGTCAGTAAAATGGAGGTGTGACTAGATCCCTGAGATCTCTTTCAGCACTGCATACTTAGATTCTGTAGGCTCCACATTGGTAAGCAGTAAGGAGTTACTTGTCCTTGCATCCATACCTCCTTTTTGGCACTTTACTTCTAGAGTCCTTTTTTAAGTTTTTCTTTTTTTCTTTTTTTTTTTTGCTAGCATTGTTTTAGTGAGAAATAATAACGTAGTTTAAAAGCTATTATAAATGAATGTCTATTGCTCTATAGTTGCATGGTTAATTTGCCCATTGAACCATGAGGCAAAAATACATCATTAAACTCTGCATTATTACAGCTAAGTGTAAAAATGCATTATGTTCAAGACTGACCATACAAGATAATTTATTCTCTTTTGTATTTAAGCAATTAAGTATGATACTTTTCAAGTATGCAGATTTAAATCAAAGTTAAACATAGCACAGTCAGAGAACCTCAATTTGGCATTTAGAAATATCCACAAAATTGTATTGTCTCCTATGCAAAATGATTTCTATATCATCTGTCATCATCTGTTTAGGGACATGAAAGAGAAAATTACTACAATATATGGAAAGTTGGCTCACCTGCCCACAAAGATCCCTTATAATGCTAAAAAGTCTTTGATTGTGTACATAAACAAAAGGTACATCTGATATGTGGTGGCATTTTGTTAGAGTGACCATTTTGAGTTGTCCCTTCTCTTCCACTCCCCCACCAAAAAAATCAAATCCACTAAAAAAAAAAAACAATGTTTCCCATCCTAGCCTTTGCCTTTACACTTAATAATATCCATTTTTCTGGGAAAATCTTTCACTCAAAATTAATAATATTATGGATTAATAGCAATGTTCTCCTTAATTACAAGACAAATATATTAGAACTATAACTGTCTTTTACAAAAGCACTTGAATATTTTGTCAGGAAGCCAAAGTGTTAGCACTTAAGGTCCCATCTGTTCTGAATTGAAGGTTCATTCATTCATTATTTATTTAAATTGTGAGTGTGTATGTTTGTATGTTTAATTCAGTTCCCTCTTGTGATTTAAAAATGCATATCAGTAATATAGACTGAACTGATCTAAATGCCTCACTTCAATCTGAGTTAGAGGTCTCCATATAGCTCTATATGCTATAACCTATGAAGAAATTAAAAGAATGAAAAAGCCCCCCTCAACAACGAATCTAGCAGCTCGCTCTCTAGCCTTTGCACAAAAGACTTCTAATGAGACAAAACACTATTTTCTGAGGCAACTTTTGCCACTTTTGAATAGCTCTGATTATTAGAAAGTCTTGCATGTTATAAATGCATTGAGGATTTCCCCCATTTTGTAGTAGGGGTTCTACAAGTTAGGATTGGGGAGGAGCTATATAGGCTGGTGCTTGTGTGCATAATATGAAAGGGGGAAAAATAAATGGTCCTGTTTGATCTCTGAGAAGTTAGAGATAGGTTATAAATGAGATGGTTTCTCTGCTTAAATTACTAAAGCAAGTCACATGCAGTCATAAAAATTAGGAACATAGAATTATATCTCTCTATATAGTAGTCCTACTTCCACTAATGTGCTAGCATTTATAGAGCCTTGGAATCGAAAGATAAGGGTACATATCATCTAGTCCTCTAGTTGACTATCCCCTTTACATAAGTTTAATTTTGGACATTTACAGTTTATATTTTAATTTGTCCAATAGACAATTGATGATAGGAGACAGAAGGTTAGAAAAGTAGTTAGGGATGATTTAATAGATCTGAGAATTATTAATGTAGAGATATGGGATCTGATAAGATCATCAGGGAAAATATACCCTAGATTCTTGAGTCTTTCATCTAATTTCAGTGCCATCTATCCTGGAATGTATCAGTTCAACTACAGGAATCTTATTCTTATAGATCACAAAGTTTATATGAATAGCTTTTAGTTTTTTCTCTTACATTATATTATACTTTGTATATTTTTATAATACTTTCATATTCCACAAGAGGCAGTATTGTATAATAGATAGAGAATCAGTCTCAAAAGCAGGAAAACCTTTAACACATAACTAGCTAGGAAAGTCTCTTAAGTTCCTTAATGCATTTTTGACAACTAGAATCATTAATTATACAGAGGTTGCTGAATTTTCTCACCTGTAAGTTAACATGTGATCATGTAACATGAATACCACATGTGAAGTGGAGGAGGAGAAGGTTAACTACAAAATGGAAATCTCTATAAAGTTATTTCTCTTTTATGACAGTAGCATCATCTGATGTCTGGCACAGTTGTTAAACCTAGAATATTTGTTAAATGAATGAATGGATTTCTCAGAAATATTGTGAATAAAGGCTTATTAGTTAGAAAAGGTTAGTGGATCTGATAGTCATGAGGAAGTTGGAATTGAACTGATAGGAGATGGGGATTAGGGATTGTTTTCTCCTCTGTGAGAGAACAATTAATATAGATGTTTAAACAGAAACAAGTGGAGGGAAATTGTTAGCCACGAGGGTAATAGTGGCATTATCACTCTTATCTAATGGAGAAATGGAGGTGTCAATGTTGTTGCTTCAGCTGTTCAGGAAGAGAATTCTGAGCATTGGTTAACTCCAGCCTGCTACTGTTTCTACTATTCTTCTAGAGTGACTGAAAATGGCCAATCATTCCAGTATCTTTGCCAGGAAAACCCCAGATGGAGCCACAAGACATCAAATATGGCTGAAATGATTGAACTTGAACAACAAAAGTGACAGGGAGGAAAGGGGCATTTGAAATATATCACTTATATCAGTGCTGATGCAGCCAAATCCCTAGATGGCAGAGTATAGGAATGACTAGAGAAAGGGGAGAGAAGATAATCTTAAATCTCGTTCCTTTAAGGCAAAAAAAAGCTAAAACTTTCATTTCCATATGTTTTTAATTATCTAGTCTGAAGAAAATGTTAATAATGCAGATTAAACTTTAAAAATAGCTCATGTACATTTTTTTCAGACCACCATTTCTTTTAGCAGATATACCACTTGGTTGTACACTATAGAGATAGTAACTATAACACTCTCAGTTTAAACTTAACAATCTGTCCCATAGTGTCAGATTAATGCCCTCATAATATTTCTCACATTATTCTTGTATGTAGTGTTTAATAAATATTTATTGAAATATTTTAAATATTTTTTATATTTCTCATTTTTAGATATTAAGGAACGATTCACAAATTATGTGCTTTTGCTAATAGTATGTCTAAGAAATATGGAACAGTTTTCTTGGAATCCAGGTAATTATGCCAACTGTGATGAAGCTTAATTAAAACTCTTAAAAATGTAATAAAATAATTGCTGATATTTTAAGAAACACATTTTCAACTTTATCTAATTTAGGTACATATAAATAAAATTCAAGCTAAACTCAAATCAAGGTTTGTATGTATTTTTCAATTCATTTTAAATGTGTTTTGTTGACTTAGTTTTTTCCTAATCCCTGAAATAATGGGTTTGGGATTATGAAGATATAATAAATGCTCAGTATGATATTCTCTCCCCTACCCTGGTTTTCACTTCTTTCTTTTGCTGATATCTTAGTCCTCAACTTCTGCCACTGTCACTTCAAGTGATAGGAAAGCTCTACCTAGAGCCACCAGGGGTTGCCACTGTCACTACTTAATGTCTGCTAAGGACAGGTTGGTAGTCCAGGAAGTACCAAGAGGCTTCATTAAACAAATGATATACACCCTTCAAGATGCTGAAACAGAGAAAATTATTTCTCAAGGATCATCAGTTTAGAGCCTGAAGAGATCTTAGAGGTCATCTAGTCCAAACCTTCCCCACCCCTTGTTTTTGTTTTTGTTTTTTATAGATGAGGAATCTGAGCCTCCAAGAGAAATGAACTACCCAAGCCCACACAGGTAGTAAGTGACAGAACCTAGATTAAAATTTTACTCCTCTGCCTCCATAATCAGCACTCTTTTCTCTCTGCCATGCTGTAGCAGAAGATCTGACTGTACTTGGAGTTGTGTCACCAAAAAAATTTCACATGGAAAGATGATCTTACAAGTTGAATTTCTCTGTTGCCTTTGTAACAAAACATTTTCTCTAAAAGGCAACACCTAGAAGACTGACTCTGCCAATTGTTAAACCTAATTCAAACACCTAACAGTCTTGGGTAAGAGCCATGGGCCAGAGTCCTTGATGCTGGCAAGTATTTTAACTGTAAATCTTATCTTAAAAGTCAAGCTCAGGGCGGTTAGGTGGCACAGTGGATAGAGCACCAGCCCTGGATTCAGGAGTATCTGAGTTCAAACCCAGCCTCAGACACTTAATAATTACCTAGCTGTGAGGCCTTGGGCAAGCCACTTAACCCCATTTGCCTTGCAAAACAAAAAAATAAAAAGAAAGAAAGAAAGTCAAGCTACTAGGTGACTGCCTCCTTATCTAAAGTGAGGTTTTTTTTCTGTTTGAGAGAATGATACATGTTTGTGTTTTCAAGATTTGGCCTTTCACTTTGGAAATCACTGTCTCAAAATTCTTTTATGACAAAAAAGAAAAAAAAACCTCTCTGCAGTCATCAGGAGATTCTGTGCAAACAGATACATGAGAGTTTCCTATCTAGCAGACAACCTTCACTGACTAGTACAAACTCCTCAGTTCCAGAACACTAAAGGAATGAAACTAAAACCCTCTTTCAGGTGTAAATTCAAATGGACAAACACTAGCCAAAAACCATAGTATAAATATTATCCTCCCTGCTTCCTTCCCTCTTTCCTTTTGTCTTTTCTCAGTTGTTTCTTTCTCTTGATTTTAGATATTAATATCAAATTCTATGTTTAGTTTCCATCATTTTTTCATTTCATGTCTTCAAAGATTTATAAATTTGACTGACATGACTATATAATGTAAGTAAAAATAATTTATAAATTAAAATGCTCCTTGTCTGAAAGGATGGAGGAGAAACTACAGAACTTGAAACAAATATGATTAAGAGAACACAACCAAGGATGGTCCTTAAAAGCTCTATCCTTTCAGCACATGCACATTCTTATGAAAACATTATCTATCCCAATGATTTCAATTGTTATCTCAGTGTAAATATCTCTAAAATCTATAATATCAAGGCTTAATATTTTATGTAGATTCTAGTGCTTTCTTTCCAATTGATGGCTAGAAATCACATGGCTGCCCTCTGACTCTAAATCTATATTCTTTCCAATTTACCACATTGCTTTCATTACCTCCCTTCCATGCCTATCTTGTGTCACACTTATTGTATAAATGTCACACTGTTCTCCCAGTCTTCTTCCTTCCCCGTATCATTGACATTTGATTTTAAATTTGCTGGGGTTGTAAATGGACTTTTTAAATTTTTTCATGT
The DNA here is from genome assembly GCF_037893015.1 of Macrotis lagotis. Lineage (NCBI taxonomy): Eukaryota > Metazoa > Chordata > Mammalia > Peramelemorphia > Peramelidae > Macrotis > Macrotis lagotis. The sequence goes on from NC_133660.1 coordinate 204,317,547, forward strand.
TTCTTTGGTACTTTTCATTTTCATATATTCCACATAGTAGACATTTAGTAATGTTGGTTGAATTAAATAATGTTGGTTGGATTATATAAATGACATTATTCTAAATTATCTCCAGTAGTTTGAATTCTATAATTTATTATGTCTTGTAACAAAATGTTAACAAATGTATCTTGAGATGGAGAATGAATGTATAAATTTAGATTAGAAACTTAAACATTACAAAGTCAAAGTTCTTTATCTACCCCCTTCCTCTCCACCTTTGTAGGATAAGTAATTGTGGGAATTGCATGCTTACCAAAAAAAGTAAAGTATTCAATACATTTTCCAAAATTATGAATTATCCAAGTCTATTAAACTTTCTTTTGGAGGTTTCTCTCCTAGACTTTCACTTCTGTTTAGCCACATAGCTATCTATATCTGTATCTATATTTATATCTATATATATATAATTTCTCACTATTGCTAATTTGACTTGAAGAATCACCAGTTCTTGATTATAAATTCTCCAAAAATAGTTGCTCAGTTTTTATCCTAATATATATTAGGTGATATTTGGAAGCCCATCACCTTTAAATGGCAGTTTTACCTACCTATACATAAAACTACAGTCAACAAATATTAAGCATTGTGAGCCAGACACTTTGCTAAAAAATATAAGTGAATCAATAAAATGCAGGACTAGTCCATGCCTTCAAGGAGTTCACCTTGTAATTAGAAAAAAATATAAGTAACTAGGGACATACAAGATACATACAGTATGGTTGGAAGCTACTATGAGATGCTAAGGTACTAGCAGAAAAGCCTCCTACAGGAGGCATCAAGGAAGCCAGAGAAACTGAGAAGAGGCAGTAAAAGGACAGAGTAGGATGGGGGGGGGGGGGATGGGGGTACAATCAATGTAGAGAACTGGAGATGATCCCATTTTAGTGATTTTATGATGAATTGCAAGTGAATCAATATAGAGGAATCTAAGAGTTCATTGAAGGGATTAAAAGTGTTAAAACTGAGAAAAACAGAAATAGACCAAAGTAGCAAGAACTTTGAGTGCTGGAAAGAAGAGTTTCTATTAGAACCCAAAGATAATAGCTAATCACTACAGCTCATTGAGCAGAGGATTAACATGGCCAGGCCAAGACTTTGGACAAATCACCTTGATAGTTGAATGGAGAGTAAACTGCAGCATCAAAGGATTTACAAAGTAACCTACAGGTTATAATTGTTCTTTTAATTTGAGCTAATTGTTCTTTTAATTTGAGCTAAATATAATTGTATTGTCACTGGAAAGATGTTTACAAGGAGAAATCCATAAGAGTCAAATTTAATTTTATTAGTTTAAAATGCAAAAGGTTCTTCTTTTGAAGATTTTAGACATGTAGAAGCACATAGTGATTATGTGACTTTTGTTTTCTTCTTAATTTTATAGATCACCTTTGGGTATTGTTTCCAGATGTCTGCATGGTGATTGCCTCAGAAACTGCTGTGGATATTGTAAAACATGCCTTTATCACCAAATTCAATGACATTACTGCAGATGTATGTTTGTCATGATGATCTGAAAGTTTTAGCTTGACTTGTGTTTTAATATTTTCTGTTTTTTTAATGTAACATTAAATCATAATGCATATGAAGACTAATAGAAGAAAGGTGTTTGTCACTGAAAATTATTCATTTTACTTCAGAATAAGAAATGCCTTTTATTGTGTTTTTAAAATCTTAAGATTAAATAGATTTTCTTTTTGCTTCAGTGTAATATCACATAACATCTATTCTTCTAATTTCTAGATGTATGCAGAATTTGGTTTTCCTATCAAAAGATTTGGTTACATTTGGGAAAGTTTATTTTATGATAGTAGACTTGTAGATAATGAGCATATTTGTGTGACCATGTTAAAGGCATGTTAGAAAAGGAATTCTTTCTGTTCATATCGGTTTCCCATTTCTCCCTATTACAATGGCTATATGGAAATGCTATCCATTTAGTGATTTTATGAATATTGCCATGTGCTACATATAATCAGACCACAGGGATTTACATTTGTCCTGTTTTTCTATCAGAATGCAAAAATAAAAAATAATAATGGACTATGGAAGTAATAATGGAAGTTCTACAGTTTGCTGTTTAAGTTATTATATATTTAAAACTTTATTTTACATATTTTTTGTTAGATTAATTGTTATTAAAAATAAAAAATTTATAGTAATTTCCAAGTACTAATAAAAAGAACAGATTTATTTTTTGTTAACTTAAAGAAAACAGCAACACATTTCCATGAATAATCATTTTCTCTATATCAAAGCAAAATTCATAAAGTGAATGCCAAGGATTTAGTGTTTGCTGTTCAAATTGGTAAATATATACATATCTTCAAACTATAGCATGTTAATCATATTTATTCTTATGTCTTCATTCCAAAACTCAAGGCAGTTAAGCATTAATATTTTTATATGACAATAGAATTCCTAACAATTCATCTTTATCTAAATTAGTGTTATTTTAAAATGTCTTAAAGGTGTCTGAAATCCCCAGTTTCTTGACATTTCTTGATCCTAAGTATATATATACATTGTGTGTCTTTTCATAATACTCTCATCTGCAGCAAATACCTTGGTGATCTAGGACATACATTTTTGCAAATATAACAAATTAGATCAGATAAGAGAGCCATGGTTAATATTCCTCCTGCCTCCTCCCATTTTTGTATACCTTCAACTCTTAATAGCTTTATGTCATCTGAAAAGACAAATTCATAATCTGGGCATTTTTGCTTTTAATATTTTGTCTTAGGGCTCAGTGCTACTCTACTAAATACTAAAATACATTTTTTGAGAATTAGCCCTTTTCTAGCACAGCATTTTATTCCCCAAATCAACAAAAAATTAAGGATGATGTTTTGTTTTTTGTATTTCAAATGACAGCCAACTATTGTAATCTGTCACATGTTGGCAGTAAAATTATTGTACTTTAGGCAAAGTCAAGCATTTCATGAAATATCAAGTTATAACCAAACTCGGACATTGACTAGATCAGTGAATTTAATAATATTCTAAATGTTCTGTCTTGGAACTATATCAGATATGATTTAAAGAGATTAGATATAAATTATGCTTCACAAATAAACACTGATTTTCCTACATGTACCATAAAGAGTTATATTTCTTGTTTTCAATTTCTTTTAGGTCTACAGTGAATACAGAGCTAGCCTTGCTTTTGACCTTGTTAGCAGTCGCCAGAAAAATGTATGTATTAAATCAAAAGTGTCTTCTGATATAAAATAATAGTCTATTAAATGCAGTTAGGACATATTACTTAAAGAATTCATGATTTTTGGAGATGAAGATTCTCTCAATCATAGCAAAACAATTTTCTGCCTTAGCCGACAATTTTTATGAATTATTTGACCAAAAAGTTTTCATCAACCAATAGCAAATCTTCTGATGATCAATGTCACTGAACTAACTGGTGTTCAGATGACAGTTACAGATTTTTTTGCCATGTCCATCCCCAAAACCTGTCTTAACTCCTTTACACTGCAGTGAGACCCCTGAGAACTCAGAGCCATCTCTGTAGTATGGCAAGATGCTGGAATAGAGCCTTTGGAATTTCAGAATGCAACATTTAAATTTCTTTCTTAACCTATAAACTGAAGAATAAAAGTGAAGATTGTTAGGATTAACACTCATTTGTTTATTATCTTTAATCACATTATTTTATAAATGCCATTGTATTTAAAAATGTGTTTTAAGTTTTGTTTCACCAATTTTTTTGAAGAATATTAAAGCTCTGCTTATTTTAAATTTTACCTATCTGACAAATAAAAGCAATTGCAAAATAAAATGTTTTAAAGTAGTTTATTGAAAATTTGAATCTTTCTAGGCATACACTGATTATAGTGATTCTGTTGCACGTAGAATGGGCTTTATTCCTCTCCCACTGGCTGTTTTAGTAAGTATCTTATTCTTCTTTCTCTTTTGTATTAGAAAGTGTGCCTTAGTATTTCAAATGCTTCAATGATCAATAATTTCACCAGAGTAACTCTACAGCTTAAGAGAGTTCACTTGTGATTTGTTCTTTATCTGCTCCCTTAGTTAGATAGTGAACATATTATTTTTAAAGTTCTGAAGTATGAATAAACATATAACAATAAGATTATTTTCAAGGAATATAACATTATTTGGGAAATCATACATAAAAATTATTATCACAGCTTAGAAAAATGTAAGTTTTGATTATTGCTATCTTTTGGTTGTTTGGTTCTTTTGTGAATGCACCTTTATTTTAAACTTTCAAGTATATTTCTTCATACAAATATGCAAGTATGTTTGTTCAAGTATATTAGTTCATTGTAATATTCTAATAAGTGACAGTGTAGATATACAAAAAGTTTTCAAATACCATTATGCCTACCTGATCTAGATCAAGCTATGATAGTTACTTTTGTTTGTTTCCATATTTGTCAATGTCCTTTCTTTTTACTTAATCTCTTTCTACTTAATTTTGTTTTTAAGGAAAGAGAATATAAACATCTTTCTATAGCAGGTATAGCTTATGTTCCCCTGTAAACACAGAATCTCATAAAACCAAATAAAGAATAATATAAAATAGAGTGGTAGATCACATCAAATTCACTTTAGACTCACTACCAGTTTTTATTTTGGTTATGAACTTTGATTGATTTATTGCTTATTTTATTTCCATGAAATTCAGGTTGTAACACCTGTACAAATTTTGTTTTAAAATTATCTTAATAGTTTATGTTGTATGATTTTCTTTGCATTGAAAAAGAAAGGTCAGGTGCTAAATCTTGTAATACAAGAAAATTTAGTGTTGAAGGACATCTTACCTTTTTTTTTTTAAAGTTTATGAGCATACAAGAAAAAAAGACTACGAGCTAGTAGAACTTAAGGGGGTTTAAGTGTTCATATTTTACTACTGGAAATACTGATTTTTCCATTCTAAATACCCAAGTGAAAGAGGTAGAAATGAAATTAGAATAGACCTTAATTGAAACCTATGCTAAATCTGGGATAAACATAAATTGCCTGAAGGCTAAAGAGTGCTTGGAAGTGATTACTTTGAGATAAGATGAACTTACTCTGCCAATTAAACCTTTTCACATTTTGGCCAGTATCACAAATATTTAGTTAAAAGAATAGACAGCATTTAACTTATAATTTATTTTGCAGTTATCTACATTTTTAAAATTTTGCATTTTCAAAGCTTTTCTAAAATTTTAAATATATTCTTTTGCATAAATGGCCTGGTTTTTTAACCACAAATAAATAGGTATTTAATGATTAGTTTTGTGAGAAGTTAGGCCATATTCTGGAACTGTCCTGTTCTTTAAAATTCTACTTAGGGAGAGAAAGTGGTAGTTAAAAAGAAAATAGATGATATAGAAGACAAAAGCTGAGGCACGGTAAAGGGGGACTTAGTAAAGGAAAGAATAGAATATGGGGAAAGGTGGATGGAAGTGTGCATTTCCTCTGGTTCTATCTAGTAGCAGCTTTCAGTAAGAAGTCACCTTAAGTTCTCTGATTGTGTCACAATTTTAAAATTTAAAGAACCTTATGAACTACCATTACATCAGCCCAAGTGGCTTATGACTATATGGCTTAACACTTTCTAATAAGAAATATGGAAGAAAAGGCATTTGAAAATAAGAGATAAAAATATGGAGATGTTGCTGTACCACTGAAAGATCTGTATGTTTTAGACAAGTTCAGATGTTTGTTATTCCTAGGTTTGCCTGAGCAAGCAAAAAATTGTTACAAATTGAACAGTACTAGATATGTAGGAGGCCCATTGGTCATCACTGAAGGAGTATTCCAGACAGATTCTAAAGAGCAGTAAGAGGGTGGGTTGGTGTCTAAATAAAGTATTAATGACCATTGATTTAATGACCATTGTTTCTCTTTGCATTTTTTTTTTGTTAGCTCATCAGAGTTGTAACAAGTTCAATTAAAGTACAAGGAATCCTATCTTATGCTTGTGTCATACTCTTCTATTTTGGGTAAGAGTAACTATTCTTGAGTTTATTTTGTATAGTTTAGTAAATTAATGACATGGGATAGATTTGTCCAAGTGATACTACCATTAGATATATTATGCAACTAGGGAAGTACCTGCTGTGGGGAGTTTACTTTCTTTGAGTATATCTTCTTTAAAAGATATTTATTTATTTATTTGGAACTGTTAATAGCAATTGATTAAAGATTTTTTATTATAACTTCAAAATCAGAAAGTTCCCTCTTCCCCAAAATCTTAACCAGAGCTTAATAGTTTATTACTTAGTGCATTAAAGGTTTCAAAATTACTTTGTTCACCATGTGTTAAGGTGGCACAAGTCTGCCTTTTACAGATGAGAAAACTCAGCCTAGAGAAGTGAGGGAGTCTGTCCAAAGTCCTAGGTCAGGACCCAGCACTCCTGGAAGCCAAAGCAGACCCTTCCCTAGTCTACCACAGTGTCTCTAAGATATGGCATGTTGAGAAATGCCTGGCTCTGCTGTGCCTCCCTGCAGGGGCTTGGGCACTGTCCCCTTCCTTACTCTGCAAAATTAAGTGCTGGGGACACAAAAAAGAGGAACTAGACAATCCTGCCTCTCCCAAGGTCCTTTCTAGGCATCAGGCTCTTTGAATCCCTAAGGCCTGAGGGCCAATAAGGAGTGTGCCTTTAACTGAACTTGGTGCTGGGGAGGTAGAGGCAAAACTAGTAGTGGCCCTCCCTTGCTAAGCTTGTCTTCTCTCTAGTACTTAAGTGATAAAATGATTGGAGTTTTTAAAAAGTCAATCAAAGCTTAGCTGACTTAGCAGGGAGAACCAGACCTTACTTGACCTTGTTCAGACTGCCTCTGTTCTTGAGAATACCTTTTAGAAAGGACAGTGACAAGATCAAGAACCTTCAGAACAAGCAAGACAAGCCATGAGCATTTATTTATTAAACTCTTACTATGTGCTAAGTGCTGGGCATCCGAAGGTCCTGCTCCTAAGGAACTTATATTCTTATTGGAGGGAACCACTCACAAAAGAGCCCCAAGGGAACTAAAGGGGAGACAAGGATCCCATAGCATCACTTCATGGTATGGAAGTCCAGAAAGTCAGAAGCATAGCAGGAGGTAATTAAGAATGGCTGTTGTGGCAGAGAGATGTTCCAGTAGAGAAGTCATAGGAGTAGATAGATGAAGGCGCCCCAGGTCCTGAGAGAGATGCCAGGATAAGACTGTGAACAAGTTTAAGTCTGTGGAGTCAGAATGACAGCCAAGAGGGGAAAAAAGTTAGTAACCAGACTTTCTGAGAGTTGATAGAATAAGTTAGGGGTCTTGGATAGGAAAAGAGAAGCTTTCCTAAGAACATGGTGGCTATCTTCAACTAGTTGAAGGACTGTTCTATGGAAGAAGGATTAGATATGAGCAATTACAATATTGGGTTGGAAGTTGCAGAAAAACAGATTTTGACTTGATGTTGGGAGACCCAACTCCAATGGAATGGCTTACCTCCTTCTGGAGACATTCCATCAAAAGGAAGAATTTTTTTTTATTCAGTTTCAAGCTGAAAGGAATGGCTTGTAAAGACCCTTCCAACTTTAGGGCTCAGTGTGGAGTGTGAGCAGAAGAGCTGCAGCTTGGAGGGGCAGACTGGGATGGATGGAGTTTGTGAGGCTGCAAAGAGCAACATCTAGTTAACTGGAGGGTGAGCAGAAAGAAAAGGATTATGAGGAAAGCAAGACATAAAAGCTGGTATAATACAAGCTTGAAATGATCAGGGCAAAGAAAAGGGAAGTGAATAGAAAGACTATTTAATAATAATGGGGAAAAAATTAGGACTTGTTGATGAATGGAACGATGAGGAATTTAATGGAGAAATATTCAATTTAATTCCTAGATTGTGATCTGAAGAGATACAGTATGGTGTAGTAGAAAGAGCTCTAGAGTAGAAATTAGATTTGAAACAACATTGTAGCATCATTACCACATTGGAAATATTGGTCACTTAGGTCCTTTCAGGTTTGAAAGCCCTGTGATTCTCTGATGTGTGCCAAAATTAAAGACAAGGGAAAATTGTTGAAAGAATATCCATTTGTTAGAAACCACATGCTTTATATTTGTTAAAATTGGTTTAAAAATGTCAGTGATGGAACCATTTTCAAACTAAGAAGCACAGAGAGGTTAAGTCAATTGCTCAGGGTCACATGGTAGTAAATATCCTAGGTCTTCAGATTCATGAACCATTTTTTAATATCTTTTAATTTAACTAATATCTTTTAATTCATTAAAAGAAAAATGAGGGGCAGATAGGTGGCGCAGTGGATAGAGCACCAGCCCTGGAGTCAGGAGTACCTGAGTTCAAATGTGGCCTCAGACACTTAATAATTTCCTAGCTGTGTGGCCTTGGGCTAGCCATTTAACCCCATTGCCTTGCAAAAATTAAAAAAAAAAGAGAGAAATCATTGAAAAGGAAAGGAGGAAGATGAGAGAGCAATTAGAAAAATAAAGGAACAATAATCAGTTGTAAGACTTAAGTAATTCTGCTCAGCACAATGATCCAAATCCACAATTACAAAGGATGAAAAATGCTATCCCCACCTTCAGATAGAGAACTGATAAACACTGTGTAGATTGAAGTAAATATTTTTCTCCTTTTTTTCTTTTTTCAGAATATACCTAATGTGGAAATATGTTTTACATGAATTCATATATATAATGAGTATTATATTCCTGCCTTCTCAATGGATGAGGGGGAGGAATAGAGAGAGAGAGAAAATTTACAACTGAAAGCAATTATTTTTGAAAGGAAAAGGTCAATAAGTAAATCATGTCCTTAAAATTAAAAATGAAGACGTTAGATTTCTGTCCTAACCCACCACCCCCAAAAAAAGGAAAAGGTGGTAAGACATTTAAACCTTAATTTAATAGAGTAAATCAATTATAGGATTGAGAGCTAGAAAGGACATTAGAAGTCATCTAATCTACCCCCCTCATTTTATATATGAGGAAGCACCTCCAAAAGAAGTAAGAAACGTATGCCAAGTCACATACAGGTAGTAAGCAGACAAGTTGAGATTCCAACTCAAGACCTTTGTCACTAGAAATAATGTACTTTCACTACACAGTGTAACCTCTCAAGAAGTAAAAGGACTAAAATCTTGATTACATATGGACAAGAGGAAGTCAGTAGGGAACTTCACTAAATTTTGATAAAAACTGTGAAGTATTTTTCCTTCGCTATTCCTTTCCTTAGACCATATTTTAAGTCATTAATTTTGACACCCATTTTTCCTCAGAATTCAAGACTCTCTCATCATTAATTTTGCTACTTCAAAATAGGTTGCCAGTAATCTAGAGGCCAAATCCAATGACCTTCTAAATACATTTTCTCATTCATTCTGATCCTTCTAGCTTTTGGCACTATTAATCCCACACCCCTATTGTACACTCTTTCTTCCCTTAGAGTCACCATAGTTCTGTGGGTTTCACCTTATCTTTTATCTCCTTCACAGAATCCTCATTCCCTTCCCAACTTCTTTATTTGAATGTCCCAAAAGTATCCTTCCTTGACCCTTTTTTACCCCCACTATGGCAATATCACCTATGCTTCTCTGGCTTCAACCATCACTATGTAGAGAACTCTCAAAGGTCTAAATCCAATCTTGATATCTCTTTTAAGCACCAGATTTATATGTCTATAATAGCCTACAAGACATTTCCTTCTTTCTGGACATCCCACTGTTACTTCTGAAACCAATCTTTACCCTTAATTTTACTTCGTTTTCTTCACTTATATATAATACCACCCTTAACTCTTCCTTCTGTATTTAAACAGTTGTGTTATCTTTGGCTCTTCCCTTCCTAACCTCTCATATTTAATCACTGACCAAATCTTAAAATTGTACAAGTACATATTGGTGGAGCTATGAATTAGTCCAGTCTTTCTGGAGAACAGTTTAGAAATATGCCCAGAGGGCTATAAAATTGTAAGTGCCCTTTGACCCAGCAAAATCTCTACTAGGTTTTACCCCATGGAGATCAAAGAAAAAGGAAAAGGTCCCAATGTACAAAAATATTTTGTGGTACAAGGGCTAGAACATCTTGTATGAGGAACAGCAAGGAGGCCAGTATCATCAAATTTTAGGGTAGGTAAAGTAGGAATTAAGTGTAAGAATAAGGCTAAGTTGTGAAGGGATTTAAAAGCTAATCATATTTTATTTTTGATACTGGAAGTTTTAGGGAACCAGGGAAGTTCATTAAGTAGGAAAGTGACATGATCAGAACTGTTCTGTAGGAAAATCACTTTATCAATCAAGAAGAGAAGTGGCTAGAATGAGGCTGAGGTGATCACCCAGCAAGCTATTACAGTAAGGAGGTGATAAAGGTAGCTAATTCAGAAGAGAAAAAAAAATGAATAAAAGCATCATTGTGAAGGTAGAAAAGCAGACCTTGGTTTTCTTCCCTCCTCTTGCCTTGGAATTCTCAAGTGATGTTATGTATGATCTTAACAGAAGAAGACACATTCCTATCTGCTCTACCATTTCACCCAAAGGATCAAAGGAACTATTTAGATGACTTGAACTGGATACCTTCTGTGTTGTCATCCATTAGGATGTGAGCTCCTTGAGAACCAAGGCTGTCTCTACTTTTTTCTTTGTCCTGTGTTTTGCACAGTAAGCACTTAAAATGCTTTTTTTTTCGCTCCTTCATTTTCTTTCTGAGATGAAATTAGAATTCAATGCCATATACTATGTCTGTGTCTATATCTGTATATTACATGTATATATAATATGTATTATAATATATATTATGTGTATATATGATATATATATATATAATTTAGAAAGTTTGGAAAATGTTTCATAGATAATATACCATTTTATCCTCATAACAATCCTGGGAATTAGGTATAATTATCCCTATTTTACAAGTAAAGAAATTGAGGCAGTTTAAGTGACGTGGTCACACAGCTAGTCAGTGTCTCAGGTAGTCCTGTCTCTAGGTCCTGCATTCTACCTCACTGTGCCACCTAGCTTCCTTTCATCATCATGAAAGACAATTGATAAAAGTGCTATGCTATACCGGGAAAAAGACAAAAATGCGAAGAAAATGAAAGCATTTTATATTGTTATAAATGATTGTATTTTACTAAAATGTTCCGCTAACTGTGAAACTATAGTATACTTCAGAAAGTATACATTTTGGCTTTTTTTTTTTTTGCAAGGCAATAGGGTTAAGTGACTTGCCCAAGGTCACACAACTAGATAACAATTAAATGTCTGAGTCTGGATTTGAACTCAGGTTTCCTTACTCCAGGGGCGGCTACCTAGCTGTCCCAAAAGTTTACTATATCTTACAGTATTTATTAATTTCACTTTTTTTAACAAGGTGCATGGCACTATATACTATTAAGGTCTAAACACTTAGAAAATGAAGGCCCATTAGAGGAATTGGAGGTAATACATATTACTTTAATTGCTAGTGAAAATGATACACTGTGGAGGTTACATACCTGCTTTTTAGCTAACAGTTAAATTAGCTTAAACTTTAATAAAAGTTTTTTGTTTCAATCTAATGAAAGAAACAGAAAACAACTTTCAAAAAGTCTCCAGACCTTGTTTTCAGATTACTCATATGAATTATTTTCTTTGAAATGAAATAAATTTTGGAAGATGAGGGGGGAAAAGTTATCTGGTCTGGTTTTTTTATTTTTTAAGTGAAGGAACAAAAGGGAATATGGTATTTTATAATGTAATCATATTGCTTGATTTATACTATGTATCACCCTTTTCTTAGGTGGTAAGATTTTTTAGCTAGAATCCATTTATGACCAATTATTGTCAACTCTGGTTGGACTTTTTTCTTTAATCACAAGATCACTCATTTAATCATAGATCAGCTTTCCTATGCCATCTAAAAGCCCCTCTACCCTTAACTAAAGTTTCCATAAGGAAGAAAATTTAAACAGTAATCTAAACAAAATTTATTTATAAGATTAGATTATATGTATGCCTTTGTATTATAAACTCATTTCTCATTTTTACATGAATATTTGAATTGACTGTTTCTAGGGCACATCAACTTCTTTTAGTATTACTAGTTAACAAAACTATTATTAGTTAATACCCTCTTTTCTGCTACAGATTTTCAAATCTACCTTAATAATTTTTCCTAGTTTGTCCCATATTCTTTATTACACCATTATGTTATAATCATTTTTATACTTGAATGATAATATTTGTCCTCCATTATCAAATAAGATCATGACATTAGGTAGGTGATACCATGACAAGGACATAAATTAGATGTGAGGGAGGAATTGCTATGCTAAGTCACCAGTTTCATTTTCTCCTCCAGAACCATCTGAGTCCGGTGACCAGATATAAACCAGAACAACTAGAGATGGCCCTGGATGCAAGGCAGTCAGGGTGAAGTGACTTGCCTAAGGTTGCCCAGCTAGTTAGAATCAAGTGTCTGAGGCTGGATTTGGACACCCATCCCAAGACCAGTATTCTATCCACTGTGCCATGACTAGCTAGTTACTGTAGTATTTTCTTTGGGCATAAATCTTATCAGTAAGGTCAAATATGTATATGCTCTACCTCAAGTCTCATTTAAAAAAATATCTTGATATAGTCACATCAGTAGTAGTTCATCTAATCACCATTTGATCAGGAATTTTCATTTATTTCTTTAGAATAGTTCAATAACCTGTGCTTTTTTTTTCCAGTCAAAACCAAGAGATTGCTTAATACTTAGAGTAAAAGAAAATTAAGTTTTAAGCTAGTTTGAATCCAAGATTAAACGTTGATTTCAGAATCTCAGTACCCTTATCTATAATAGGAAAGGATTAGACTTGTGACCACCCCAGGATAATGTGATTCTATAGCCTTCATTTCGTTTGTCTCCTAGCCATTTAGGCACATTGCACAATGAGTAGTGTCTCAAGCTAACTGTTTCATTGATGCCTGATTCCTTTAGTATCTTCTCCCCTGCTTCTTAACCTTGTAGGAAAAATGATGTCACTATATAAACATGGTATATACAAAATGTGGAATTTCAGGGATATCATAAGTTTTCATATACTGAAACTTTCTATTGTAAGTATTTTAAGAATTTTTAAGAAATTAAAACAATTTATTTTTGGTTTTAGGTTGATATCTCTCAAAATCCTTAATAGTATTGTTCTATTGGGAAAGTCATGCCAGTATGTCAAAGAAGCTAAAATGGAAGAAAAGTTATTTAATCCTCCTCCAACCAACACACCAGGCAAATCATCTAGTAAATCACAAAACAAATATAAATCCTCCCAAGGTATGTATGATATTTTTTCTTTGCTATGTTTTCTGTTTTCATTTATAATATAAATCAGACTACAATATGACCCTTAACAAAAAACTTTGCCTTAGTTATACATAAAATATGCAATTAATTAGTTAAATTTGCTTTTATAGGAATAAAATGATATCACAACTTCATAGTAATATATACCATGGGGCACATATACAAGCAATTCAGTATCTTTTTTTAGTGAATTTTCAAATTAAAAGACATCATATCTTGTATAAAATATCAAGTAAATATTTATTGATTTGATATTGGTTGAAAAGTCTGGAATTAAATGTAGCTAAGTGGTGCAGTGAATAGAGCACTGGCCCTGGAGTCAGGAGGATCTGAGTTCAAATTTTAATAATTACCTAGCTGTGTGACCTTGGATAAGTCATTTAACCCCAGTGCCTTGCCAAAAGGAAAACTGAAGTTGAAAATGTAATCAAAAATCATATTGCATCAAATATATCCATAAAATTAATTATAGGAATGAATATAAAGTACTGTATGAATTAAGTGCTTCTTTCTGCAAAGTAGTGTGGTCCACAAATAACTGTGATACAGAATTCATAACAGTCAGCTGGCATTTATTAAGCACCTACTATATACTAGTCATTGTGTTGAATTCAAAGAGAACATTTAGGGAGAGGATAGAAGGGTTGAGAGAAGGCTTCAGAGAGGAGGTGAATGTAAACTCTGAGCTGAGTTTTTAAAGGAGAATGATCTTGTCAAAAGAAGGAGTGAGTCATATTCTATGAATGAGGGGCAGCATGCAAAAATGCAGTAAAGTACAAAAGGAATGAATGAGATCAGGAGTGTAGATGTGACTGGTTGTAGCATAAAGCATACTTAGAGGAATTCCTTGAAAAAAGGATAGACATGGGTGATCACCCATTGAATGCCAAACTAAAGAGTCTGTATTTTCTTCAGAAAGCCATGGTGAACAGGGAAATGATATGGGTAGAGCTTCCCATTAGGAAGACAACTTTGGCAGTGTTGGTGATTGTTTGCAGAGAGAGAGAGAAAAGCTTCAGAGAGAGATGAGAACAGAAGAAGAGTCTTGCAGTAGCCCACTGCAAGAGGTAAATGAGGGTGATGTCAGTAGGAGCAAAAAAGAAGAGTACATTTGCTAGAGATATTTCAGATTTCTAATTGGCAGAACTTCACAAAAAAATATATCAGGAAGGAAGAAAGAAGAGAGAAAGATGGCCTAAAGCATAATAGTGATGACAGCAGTAGAATATTAGATAATAAAGATATTAGAAGAAACCAGTTTTAGAGGGAAGATAGTGAATGGATCTGGGTCATGTTGAGATGGCTTTGTTCCACAGTTAGGTGGAAAGTGGCACCAGAGCTCAGAGGGTAGGGTTAGTCCTTCTAGAGAGATTTAGGAGTCATTATTATAAGAGGTGATAATGACAATGGGAGCTTTCAGAAGAAAGATTATGAGACTTCAAAACAAAGAGTTGCACAGTGGAAGAAGGTTTACTATGTTAGAGGAAATATAAGAAGAATCAGTAAAAGAGATTAAAAAGCATCAGCCAGGTAAGAGAACAAGAAAGAACAATATCACAGTAGTCAGGGCAGAAGAGAATAGTCAGTGCTTTTCGATGCCACAAAAAAAGGTCATTAAAAATCAGATTTGGGGGGGCGGCTAGGTGGCACAGTGGATAGAGCACCAGCCCTGGAGTCAGGAGTACCTGAGTTCAAATCCGGCCTCAGACACATAATAATTACCTAGCTGTATGACCTTGGGCAAGCCACTTAACCCCATTGCCTTGCAAAAACTAAAAAAAAAAAAATCAGATTTGATAGACTCACATTGGACTTGGGAATTAGCTAGTTCTTTGTTGATCTGGAGAGAACTATTTATGTTTTTATGTAATTGAGTTTAATAAAAACTAGATTGTAGGAAGTTGAAGAGTAAGCAAATGATGAGGAAGGGGAGGCATTGATTATAAACTTTTAGTAGAACTTTAACAGTGAATGAGGAAAAGAAAATCAGCTGATGGTTTAAGGAAGATTGCAGAAATATTTACTTGGAATAGAGGTAATATGAAAGTAAGAGGAAGGAGCCAGTAGTAAGTAAGTGATAAGTCCCAGGGGAAGACAAAAGGTGATGGGATAAAAGGCATTGGTAGACTTGTAAGCATCAGCCCAAAAGAAAACTGCATCATCTACGGACACTGTAGGAAAGGAGAGGAAAAAAATGAGTAAGATTTTGAAGAGTTGAGATGAGTAGGACTCAAATATGATAGCCTCAAGAAAAAAGGATGTATGGTTAAGTTATAAGAAATTGGTTAAGTCATTTGAACATTTTGTTTAAGTTAGAAGAGTATGAGAAATCTGTTGCTGAAGGTTCACATACTTGTCAGGGTATGAACAAGACTGTGGCTTTAAACTCCTAATCTCTTGAAGGTACCAAGAGGTTAAGTAGCTTGTCCAGTGTCAAGCAACTAATATATGTCCTAAGTAGGGCTTGAAGATCTTCTTGACTTCTTTAACTATGCTATACACTTTCTCTCAATAAATCATCATTCATTAATAAACTTAATTTCTAAAATCTTTAATTATGGGATATTGTCCACATAGTCTTAAATATTTCTAAGTATATCTTTTTTTTGCAAAAAAGGTGTCTTCAGATGCAAAAACTGCTTCAATCTTATGCACTTTTACCTAACTTTCCTTCACATTAGTTTCTATTTCTGCCCTTTTTGAAATTATAACATTTTTCAAAAATTCAAATATAAGTCAAAAGAAAATTTAATAAGACAAGAAAGAGATAGGTTAATCCCACTTCTTATTTCTTCAAAACTTTGTATTTAGGAGTTAATGTTTATTTACATGACTAATAAAAGGAAATTCATTTAAAAACATTATTAAAGGAGTTATAATTTTTCCAATACTCAGATCAAAAAGTTAGATTCTATATAACAGTGATAAGAGTGTACTGAGTTCTCTGCATGGAATAGACATTTAAGTTTACTGGTGATTTTTATTTTTGGCTCCAAGTCTGTGATTTCATGGTCATTAGAAACTCTCAATGTGAAAACTACCTCCACTTTTGTAACTCAGCAACATATCTATAATGTTTACTCCAAGAGAGTTGCCTGAAACATTGAGCATGACTTGCCCATAATATACAATGTAATGATATATGTCAGAGGCAGAATTTGAACCCAGGTCTTCCTTACTCCAAGTTAAGGCTCCTACCTCCTATGGCTCTATGAATGAATGTGGAAATGATTTCATTTTCAAAGCTTTTGTTTTAATCAGCTTAAGATATTATATTATCATTTGCTTAGTCTAAATCAAATTCAATAATATCTTCTAGTCTAACTAAAGTTCATCAGCACTAGATCACTAAATGGAAAATAAACTACACAAGTCTTTTCTTGTTAATGAAATTTGTTCCTGCTTTTTCAATAGGGCTTTTTACGGAGGAGACCTTATCAGCTTCCATCATTAGCCAGCCTATACATCAGACGGAAAATACAGCACCAGCACTTGTGACCAGCAATTCTGACCAGTTTCTGACAACACCAGATGGTGATGAGAAAGACATTACCCAAGAAAACTCTGAATTAAAACACAGATCTTCAAAGAAAGATTTGCTGGAAATTGACAGGTTTACAATTTGTGGAAACAGAATTGACTAAATTCTCTGACTTTGTGTGCTTAGGATACTGAGCTTTGGGGCAGCAAATGCTCTGCCACCAGAATGGACTAATGCCGGTCGTGGCACCTAAATATTTATTTAAAAACTTAAATTATTCATGGCAAACATATTAGTATCTTTCTACAACAACTTGGTTTGGTTGCTGATCAGATCAAGTAACAACAGAGATCTCTAACTTGCTATGTGAAAAATGTGATGGATTATGAAAATCTCTCCCTGCTTGGCAGAGTGACAGGTTTCTTTTCAATAGACTGAAACAAAAGCAGAATCCCTATGGCTTTGTCAAACTGTGCTTCCAGAACATAAAAAGTTGCCTCATGGCTTTTTCAGTAGAAAAACACACCTGGAAAGCTGTGAAATCCTTAACGTGAAACTATCTTCCCAATGTCCTGTTTCATAAGCAGTTTTGAAACTTTTACTTCATCTGCCAAAGCATTAAAGAGAAATGAACTTTGATAAAATAAAAAACCACAATAAATGTTATCACCACTCAGAATAATCCTTGAAGATGTATCTGAACTAATCAGAATAAAAGACTATCTTAAATGAGACATGATGCACAGTAGCATTTTATCTAAAAAACTAAATTAAGTGACAGTTTATAAAATAAAATTAGAGGAGGGTCTACATAACTGGGCAATTCAGTTTTTATTATTTTCCAATTTTCTCTACTGTAAAGAAAACATGAGAAGGTGTAAATTGTTTTGTTGCAGTGAGACAAATAGAAATTTTGTTACAAAATGGTACTTTTTATACTACAAAAACAGGGCAGTGTTAATTTTAAGGTACAATACCTGGTTTCACTTTATTATTTAAGTGCTACATGAATCATTATTATGGCGGGAAAGCATTTAATGTTGGGTTGACTGGGGGGGAAAGTGTCTAGAATTGTATAAAATTCAGAAATGTTCCATTTATTGATAGGTTTTTTTTTTAATGGCCATTTTAATATAAAACATCCCAAGCTGGTTTGAACAACATTGTCATGAAGTACTTAGATTTTTAAACTATAATGCAGTCTTTATGTGTTCATCTGTGTGGTCTGTGAAAGGGAACCAAAAGGTCCTTTGAGTGGAGTTTCAGATCAAGATTCCATTTTGGCATATTTATTGAACTATAGGCCACATCATAAGACAAGTTAGTTCCCACCCTATTTTATCCAGAGAATGCTTCATGAAGCATTTTTATAAAAAGGGCACAACCTCTTTTCACAACTTTCAAAAAGCTTTCATTAATGTTAACTAAATTCTTTCCTTTTAATTTTGAATTTCTGACATCATGTGGATAGTTCAGTTTTATTAAATGCATAAGGCATATTTTTGGTTAAAGACTAGTCTCTTATTGAATGAAAGAAAAAGCCAGCTTGAAGTCTTAGGTTCTTGCATTCAAAATGTGAAAGTTAATTCTGAATAATTTGTACTGATTTTAGAATGAAAGACTTGTTCATAGAAAAAGAGAAGATGTGTGAACATGCTTTTGTGAAACCAAAAGGAATTTGTAATTAAAATGAAAAGAGAATTTTGATTAATTTTTATGAGAACATACCACTTTAGCATTATTCTTCCCCCCCCCATCCTCTACATTAACAGAAACAGCAAAAATCCTTTATAAGATGAATACAAATAATTTTGGGGACATAAGGGGTGGGATTGGAAAACCATGGCCCTAATCAAATAAACAGTATTTGTTTTGAATACATTTTGTATTCAAGCAGAGAATGATATTTTAAAATTCAGTTTGAATTATTGAATAAATGTGATGTCATATATTTTTAATTTTTTCAGTTATTTTGCAGTTTCTATAGGGATTTTGGGATAACATTCATTTCTTCTGTTAAAATGACATTCAGTACCAATTTTATAAGTGCATCTTGTGTGAAACTCAATAAATTCAATTTTGTAATCTTTTTAAACAAGGTGATTGAATTTATTTTTATAATGCTAAAAACTTTTAGTTGCCTTATAGTCTTTCACTTTTAGATTATAAATGCTGTCAATTTTCAAAAATAAAAGCCAACTTCATTTTTTTCTTTAGTGTTAGTGGTAATAAGATTGACTTTCATCTCCTAACAGAAAGTCTATTTAAAGCCGCTATTAGTATTACTAAAGTAAGTTATTGTATCTTGTACTTTCCACTTACTTACCTGTCATTTATTCCTGTGAATATAGTGGGCACTGGTTAATGTATATTTTATTGATTTTGAGAGACATTTTATTTTTACCTTTTGGTGTGAATGTTTCTATCATTCTGGAAAATTCTATTTTACTACTTCAATTTCATTAATATGTAGGTATTCTTGAATAGGTTTTGACTTATTTTCCAGGTGTGAGCTCTAGATAGACTGAGATCCCATCCAACTCTTAAATGCTCTGAAATTTTCTACAGAAAATCATATTATTGGGGCAGCTAGGTGGCACAGTTGATAGAGCACTGGCCTTGGAGTCAGGAGTACCTGAGTTCAAATCTGGCCTCAGACACTTAATAATTACCTAGCTGTGTGGCAAGCCACTTAACCCCATTGCTTTGAAAAACCTTTAAAAAAAAAACCTAAAAGAAAATCATATTATTCCTAATTCTCAGTCCATGAATAGACCAATTCCTTTTCTAAATATACATTTCATAGTTGATTTCTGTGATCCCCAAGCAAGACACTTAACTTTTAAGTTTCCTTAGGAATAATACGTAATAGGGGATAATAATACAACAACCTTCATAGAGTTCTTGTGAGAATTAAATTTTATGATATATATGTTTGTATATATGTATGTGTGTGTTGTATGTATGTATATATATATATATGTGTGTGTATATGTTTGAATATGTACATAGTGTTTTGAAAACTTTAAAGTGCTACATAAATGTTAAGGAAAAATTTTTAAAATGTTGAAATTTACTTAAGGTCATAATTTTTTGCCCCTACTGTCTTTTGAGTTATCAGCAATTTGGATTCCTTGTGGTATTCTATGACTCACAGCCATATAGTGTTTCTAATATTGGTATTAAAAAGTTGGAATATTGTATTTTAGAATTATCGAAAATATTGTATGATTTCCCAAATGCAATCCAACCCATTATAATGCTTCTTGTTCAGTTCTGGCACCTGTGTAAGATAGACTGCTGAAGTAACTCAATAATAGGCTGCCCATTCAAGTCACATACCATAGTTTAACACTTCTCAGTCATTTAATTTGATCTTCTGTGAAGTGAGAAGTTCATCACTTCAATAAATCTTGTCAGATGTTGCTGGTAAAGTCAAAATCCTAACATGCCTAGTCATATATCTGGAAGATCTTGCTGTTCCGGGAAAATTCATTCTCCATTTGAACTTTCTCTTTGGCATACTCCATTACATGGGCAAAATCTTTGTATAAGATGCACTTAGCTTCACAAGGGTATGTTTGCTTATGCTTTCCAGGGGAAGCAATGTCTTGGGAAATTATTTTGATTGACTTCTAGTTAAGCCAGGAAACCCAACCAACCAACTTCTTTATGTGCTTGACCAGGGAGAATTGGTAAACCCTTCTTCCATTTAGATGCATCTTCTGTCTTGTGTTTTCATTTCATTAAGAATGTCAATATTGGGGTGGCTAGGTGGTGCAGTGGATAAAGTACCAGCCCTGGAGTCAGGAGGAACTGAGTTCAAATCTGGCCTCAGACACTTAATAAATTACCTAGCTGTGTGGCCTTGGGCAAGTTACTTAACCCCATTGCCTTGTAAAAACCTAAAAAAAAAAAGTCACTATTGGTATGATGATTCTGGTTCTCCTGTAAAAATATTAACTCATTGATCCTTAGACAAAGATCTCATATTTAGAATAGCAACAATTAAATATGTGGTTATAATCAACCAAAAAACCTATAATTTTTAGCACATTTTGCCTTTTTTTCTTCATTCCACCCCATTATTGGGGAAATAAAAAGGAAAACCACACAAGACTATTTTCTATTTGCAATGGGTCAAAAAATTAACCTCATGGACATCCTATTGGTGATGAACAAGTCCTAGAGTCATCCTAAGACTGCAGAAACAATGCCAATGGGATTATTCAAAGCCTTTTTAGTTTAGGAAAATATGACAGAATTGTCTTTCATTAGCTTAGAACATCTCCACACCTTAATAAGACAGTGATGTAGACCTCTGATGGAAGAATTATGGAAATATATACCATCCTAAAATGTACAATGATTGAGACAAGAAATGTTACAAGTACCTAGAAAGTTTTCTGGCTTTCTAGTCTCACTCAACTACTTCCTTTTTGCCTCTAATAGCAGCATCACCTCTCAGATTTACCTAGACACCAAGACAGTTAAAGAGCTAATCTTGTTTCAATTAAAAACTAGTCTTTAGACATAATTCAGTTTCTAAAGGAAGGAAGGGCAATTAATAAATTCATGACAGAAGTCTAGATCTCAAAGGAGTAAATTGTTTACCTAGAAGACGGTTACTGGTTATAAAGAACTTAATGACTTTTAAAGTTAATATATTTTAGTTGTTTTGCATTTCACATCAGATAGGCTCAGGTAGCAGTTTAGAATGGAAACATAAAATATGACAAATTAACTTTTAACCTTTGCAGTTAAAGTAAAAATACCAAATGTTCATAGGTTGTTTTTTTAAAAATGTGGGCACGTGTCAGCACTTGACAATTAGTCACTTTTTGGTGTGAATGTGTATACAGTGAAGCCTCTGGTATCCTTTGATCCTCCAGTAATCAGCAGCCATGTCAACCAAGGAGCTAGTCAACAGACAGGTGATATAGCATGCATAATAGAATGGAAATAAAATTTCTATGGAATTTGCTTGTCAATATACATTGCAATGTTTCAGTGACATTGGATACTTTTATTTAGCATTTATTTGTTATAGAGAAAATGTATACTATCTGCTAGATCCTATTTATACCAAAATCAAACTTACATCAGCTATCTGTAATATAGCTGCAAACCCAGAAAAAAAAAGGCTTTTGTGTACTGCAATTTATCATGAAACTTAGAGATCAAAGTCATAGAGCTGGAAGAGACCACAGACCTCATCTAGTTCAATCCATGCCAAACCAAAAATTTGATCTCTAAATCTTCTAAGAAATGGTTCCCCTTCACTCGCTGAATTCCAGTGAGGGGGAACCTACCACCCCCCAAAGCAGCCCTTTCTACTTGTGGATACCATATTGGAAGTTTTTCCCATACATTTAGTATCTCTTCCTATGTGCACCTTGCTCCCTTTATAGCTAGTTCTACCTGCCGCTGAGAAGAGCAAGTTTCATTCCCTTCCATGACAGTTTTTCAGATGCTTGCCAGGAGGACACATTTCTCCTGAATCTTTTTTGAACTAATAATCTAGTTCTTCAGCTCATCACAGCCTTATCTTGTAACTCTTCACCACCTTATTCTGTTACCCTCTAATGAACCCTTTCAAGCCTATTGTTGTCTTCTGAAAATGTGATATCCGGGCCTGAAAAAGACTAGATGAGGTTTAATAGAGGCAGAAATAGCATATCAGCTCCCATGTTCTGGATCTTCTGGTTCACTGCAACCTAGCACTGAATTCTTGGACTTTTATTTTGAATCATAGCACAATGCCAACATTATTAATAATAATAATGTTTATATTGCGCTTTAAGTTTTTGAGGACCATTTTACAAATATCTCATGTTATCCCTATAGTAGCTTCTGGAGAGGTGAATGCTAATATTATCCTCAGTTAACAGATGAAGAAACTGAGGCAGAGGTTAAACAAGTTGCCCGGGTTCAAATGCTGATATGTATCTGAGCCAGAATTTGAATTCAAGTTTCCTTGACTCCAGACCTATTACTTTATCAACTGCCTCCAACCTGCTGTCCTCTAAAACCCATGGATCATCTTCATAAACTTACCATAGTGCCACATCTCTCTCATCCTGTCAATATGCCATAATAGGAGGACCACAGGATTTAGAGTGAGGGGACTTAGTTCAAATTCCATCTCTGCTAAATATTTACATCTCTTTGGCAAGTCATCAGACCTCTCTTGGTTTCTGTTTCCTCATCTATATTGAACTCATTAACAAAAAAAGAAAAGACAGAAAAATCATTGATTGGAGAATGATCATAGAAATTCCAGGTCCAAAGAGCCCCTCTTTATGTTGTGCTGGCGTCTTATCTGGAGCAAGACTAAAACATCCTAATATTCATCCCAATTAGTCCATCAGATCTAGACTTTTGTTTTTAAACAAAAGAAAGTTTCACAGTCATAATAGCAGAAAGATATATTCAACAAGGATCCAGCATTGATTCAGCTGAAAAGCTTTCCTATGTTGGTCACGCTGCTGGTATGTTAACCTGAAACTGTAGGAAGGAACTCCCTGACTCATATGCTAACTTTTTTCTTTTTCTTTGCTCAAGTGACTGGAAACTATGGAAATAGCTTGTATTTAGTCATTAGTCAAAATCTTTATAAATTTTCATTTTTTAAATTAACATTTAATTTCTCTAATCTCTGGTTCCACCCCCTTGGAAAAATAAAATAAAGCAAAATTCTTGAAACAAATATGAGATCATGCAAAACAAATTCTCACATTAGCCTAGTCCAAAAATGTCTTATTCTGCATCCTGAATCCATTTCCTCTGTCAGTATGTGGGTAACATGCACTGTTATTGGTCTGCTACAACTGCAGCTGGTTTTTGCATTGATCAGAGTTCTAAAGTGCTTCAATATTATTTATCTTTACAATGATGTTGCTATTGTAAAATTGCTTTCCCAGTTCTGTTCATTGCATATCAATTCATGTAAGTCTCAAAATTTTCTGAATCTATCCCTTTTGTCATTTTTTAATGATGAAATAATATTCCATTACATCCATTTGCTATTCCCAAATGATGAGCACCCTGCCTTATATTTCTTGCTTATAAGTTTGCTTATAGTTTCTTTTGCTACTACAAAAGGGGTGTATATTAATCACTTTTTCTTTTTCTGATACTTTTGAAATACAAGTCATAATATCACTGAACCAAAGAATATAATTTATTAATTTTTGGAATATGGCTCAAAATTACTTTCTAGCATTTGTTTTATTTATCAACAGTGCATTAATGTACCTGTTTTTCCCTCAGTCCATCTAACAATTGTCATTTTTCATTCTTGTTAGCTTTGTCAATCCAGTGAAAGTGAGATAGAACCTCAGGGTTTGCTCTAACTTTCATTCCTCTATTAATGATTTGGAGCATTTTTCTTGTTTTTATTGATAGCTTGCATTTCTTCCTTTGAATACTTCCTGTTCATATCCTTTCACCATTTATCCAATGGAAATTAACTCTAAATTTGAATCATTTCCTTAATGTCTTGAATACATGAGACCCCTATCAGAGAAACTAAGATTTTTTTTCTTCAATTCTTTCCTTTCTAATTTTAACTCCACTATTTTTTGAGCAAAAAAATTAAATTTTACATAATCAGTACAATGCATTTTATCTTCTGTAACCCTCTGTAACCTTTCTCTAGTCATAAATTCCTCCCCATTCATAGATCTGAAAGATAATTTCTTCCTTGTCCTAGTATTTGTGGTGTTTCCTTTTATGTCTTAAGTCATTTATCCATTTAGAGTTTATGTTGGTTTATTATGTAGAGTTTATCTGTCCTGAATTTCTGCCAGACTGCTGCCCAGTTTTCCCAGCAGTATTTTACAAATAATCCCACCCCAATAGTTGCAATTTTTGTGTTTATTGAACACTGCTCTACTGTAGTCCTTTACTTCGTATCTATTATGTACCAAATCTGTGGCACTGATTGACCTCTCTCTCTCTTTTTAATCAATATCAAATTTTAATGAGATCTAGAATTGGTGGTCTTTCTTCCTTCTTTCTCATTTTATTTCATTATTTCCCCTTTAGATTCTTGAACCTTTATACCTCCATATGAATTTTGTTATTTTGTTATTCTAAGTAAATCTTATCTACAAAAACAATAATTTTGTTTTCTCCTTGATTGTTATGATCACTTCCTCAATCTCTTCCTAATATTTATATTTAATAATAATGTTTATAATGTTCCTTGCTTTATATTCCTGCTTTTATAGGAAAAGTCTCTAATTTTCCTCCATTATATATATATATATATATATATATAATGTTTTAGATGCATTTCTTTATTAAAGAAAAGTACATTTATTCCTGTGTTTTTTAGTGTTTCTGATGAAAACAAGCATTAGACTTTGTCAAAAAGCCTTTTCAGTATCTGTTGATATGATCATGTTAACTCCAACTTTTTCAGAACTATACAACAGGCCTGGGCCCCCAATCCACCAAGTTTCAGAAAGCTCTGTTAAATCCCTCACATTTGAATCTAGTTCACCTTGTTTGTTAATCATGCTTTGAGCACTTGAAAATAAATATCTTATGTTGACTCCTTTCTCAGACTTAACCTCCTGTAAATTACTGGACATCTTATTGCTATTATTTTCCGATTTTATTATTATTTATTATTATTATTATTAATCTTTGTTATATTTAGCATGGTAAATTTTGTGCAGTTTGAAATTTGTCTAAGTTTAGGTATCGAAAATATCTAGATGAGCTAGAAACAATTTTATTTATGTGTACTATCTCAGTCCCTCCCAAATACCTGTTAAATTATGTACTGTTATGTTAAATTTCAACTAGAAGAGGTAATAAGGAAATATTGAAGCTTTAAAGAAAGGTATATTCTGTATGGTGCTTGTTAATCTATTTTTTAGATTTTCAATTATATTTAACCTGATGAAGAACTTCTCTGATCTATAGCTTCCTCATCTCTAATATCATCTTATCTGCAAGATTCCTCCCAGATACAGGGTGGCTAGGCGGAACAGTGGATAGAGGCGGCTAGGTGGCGCAGTGGATAAAGCACCGGCCCTGGAGTCAGGAGTACCTGGGTTCAAATCCAATCTCAGACACTTACTAATTACCTAGCTATGTGGCCTTGGGCAAGCCACTTAACCCCATTTGCCTTGCAAAAATCTAAAAAAAAAAAAAAAAAGATTCCTCCCAGATTTAACACTGTGAATATCAGAAGTAACTTAAGAGTATGTATGGGGTTTTACTACTTCCATATATTTTTAGTTGGATGGCATTTGGGAATTTCATTAGTTTCTGTTTCTTTTTAATTTGATTCATTCTGAGATTGCATAATTGATCAGATCTTGCCAGGTGAATAATTAAAACCATGAAAAGTAGTTACGTTAGAAACTTATCAGGTTAACACCAAGGCTTATTTCAATACTTCATCATGGATAGAGGTAATCCTGGACTATGCCAATGGATTGTAAATTCCAGCAGGTTCTTCTAATCTGAAAAGATTTTGAGAACCTTTCCAGCTACAGATTTTTTACTGTCCAAAGTTCAGTCTAACAAATTAGAGACTTTACTGTATTGCTTCTTGGGACAGTGAATGATGTATTCTTTATCCATAACCACCCATGAAATTATATAATTAAAAGTGGTCCTCAACCCTGTAAGACCCTTTTTTAGTTCTACACCCATAGTGATACAAAAAAGAAAAGGGTACAGACGATGCTAAGAATTTCACAGTTGTTATACTTGCTATGAGCCTTAAGTGAACCTCAAAATATGTTTTTCATCCAATGATCACTGAAATGATGTTATTGAAAGAAGAAAAGCCACATCAATATTGACTTTCTGGTAATAAGTCAAATCATAGGACAAAAAGGAAGCAAGGGCTAATGAAAAGATGACTCAGATTCTCTGTGTAGATGGAAAAGAATTCATGAGATTGTTGATAATCTCTAAGCTCTTCTAGGCTGCATCGTGCACCAAAAACTCTCAAGGACCACATATAGAATCCAATACCTATTCATGAACATAAAATGCAACCCACCACCACCAAGGAGCACAACAACAAATGTGACAAAGGCAGCCAGGGAAGGCTGCTGCTGCTGCTGGGCAGGGAGAAACAGGTTGGAACCTTCTGAGTTGGAGTTTGGTGCTGGAAGTACCTGGAAGTACCTGGAAGCCCCTGGATTTTGCTGAGAAAAAGTGTGACATGGTTCAAACCCGTGTCTTTGACAAATCACTTTGACAACTAAGTGGTCCAATGACTAATCCATTTTATTGCTGTTTCAATTTTTAATAGTTGAAAATCTTTAATAGAATCACAGGAATTTAGAGTTAAAGGGATCTCTGTAAATATCTAGTACAACCCATTATTGAAAAATAATTTCTACTGTGACTCATTTAACCAAATGGAGGATGGATTGAAGTAAGAACACCAATAAGAAAGCTACAACAATTGTACAAATGAGGTAGTGAAGTCCAGGACTAGGATGGCTATGTAAGTGGAGAGAAGAGTCCAAAAAAAGAGATGTTGTGGTGGCAAAAATTACAAATTTGGCAATTAGATGTGTGGAATATATGAGAATGTGGAGTCAATGATGAGACTGATGTGGCAGACCTGGGTGACTGTAAAGATAATTTTATGGAAGTTCAAGAAAATGGAGGGTTGAAGAGGAAAGAAAGCAAATTTTGTAATTTGTGCATCTCTCTTTTCCCCTGACAAATTGCTGTTTAAGAGCAAGGACTATTCCTTATTCACATTTGGATCTGCACCCCTCCCACCCCCCTGAACCTCAAGCACAGGGCCTTATATCTAAGAAGTCATTGAATGAGATTTCATTTTTGATGCTCTGTTTCTCTGGTATTCTCATTGAAAGAGAAATATTTGACCTTTCCTGTAATATTAAGGAACTATTAACTGTGATTCTGTGCAACTCTGACTTCTTCCCCATTGTTCAGAGTAACTCTCCTCTGAAATGTAAATTCACCGATAGTAAGAAGCAACCTCAGTCCCACCCCCCTTTCTGCCCAGCAAAGTGGATGCCTGGCTCCAGTCATGTCCAGATGGGTCAGTCCTTGACCCTTTCTGCACAAGGGTTGTGCTAGGCTCCCTATAAAGGAACTGCTCACCCCCTTCTCCATGTTGGATCAACCTTGATTGCAACCCAGCTACCCATTTTGTGGCTGTTACCTTCCCCTTTTCTCCCTTCTTAACTGTCTTTGATGTTCTCACCAGCCCAGCTTGTAGCTGTTGCTTCCTTACTTAAACTTCACTCTCTTCTTTAAAAAACTCACTTTCTTTACTTTGCAGTCTTCCTAAAGAACTCTGTAAATTAACTTGTAACTTTCTGCAGTTACCTGTGAATTAAACTTTGTCTTTTCATAGCCTCCTGAGTCAGAGAGCCTTGTGATTTCCTCACTGATAAATGAATTCCCAGTGATCCTTGCAAGCCCACTCCCCCAGCAATTCTCCTGGTTGCATTATCTCTATTTTGAGAAAAAAACACATAACTTCTAGTATTCTAGGGTTTAGAAAAATATCATTTTTATCACCAATATCACATAATTAGCCAGGTTATTTGAGGGAGTCTATACAGATTAAATGTCTGGTGCCGCAAAACTCAACCTTGATAATTACATTCCTTCCACCAAGAAACAGTATGATAGAGTGAATGAGGCCATTTGGGTTCAAGTTCTGTCTATGTTAGATTGTTAACTATCGGTTGTCATGCCCCTTCCCAAGATTACAAATTGAATATCAGTTGCCAATCTGCTTTGTTTAGAAGGGATCTCTTCTCAAGTGATTTCCTACAACAATGAAATAAAATGACTTCCCTTGTGAAAAGAAAAAAAATCATAAGGGAACTATAAAATGGAAAGTTCTTTGCTCCTCCTATTAAAAAAAAAATCACTTCCGCCACCCAGTGTTAGTGAAGTCTGCTTGAGAAAACATTTTCTGCCATTTAAACAAAAGCATAGGTGAGGGTTCAAGGTATGCTTAGAGATAATCTAATTTCCCCAAAAATGGTATTTCATGTGTCATTTTAAATTTTGATTTTTAAATAAAGTTTAGTTACTAATTTTAATAGATTAATTATAGTTATATTTTAATTCCTTTGGTTTCATGAACAAAAATAACTATTTTTGAGCATTTAAAATTAGTTCTCCTTTAACTTTTTTGTATAGAAGATGAATTAAGTCAACTGCAGGGGTTGGGTATGGGACATGAGTAATGTACTTCTAGTGGTCTGCCTTGCTTACAATGCCAACAGAAGTAGACAACAATGCTAATTATTTCAACTGTATTCAACCGGTTACTCTTTTTTTTTTTTAAGGTTTTGCAAGGCAATGGGGTTAAGTGGCTTGCCCAAGGCCACACAGCTAGGTAATTATTAAGTGTCTGAGGTCAGATTTAACTCAGGTACTCCTGACTCCAGGGCTGGTGCTCTGTCCACTGCACCACTTAGCCACCCCTAACTGGTTACTCCTGTCATACCATGTAGGTGTACAGTTATGTGCGTAACACCTGGTAGAGCATCAACTAATCCTCTTCCTATTCAACCGACTGAAAAGTATTTTTCAAAGTCATATTCTAACAAATCTCACAAACTTGTTTGTGAGATGTGTAGTGACAGAGCAAAACATAAGAGACATCAGTGTATACATTTTGCAAGCTGTATAATGTTCCAGTGCATACCATGAGCACTACCATAAACCACCACAGTATAAGTTATAACCCCAAAATATTATTTGGAATGATTGTTGCTGTATTGACAACAAAGCATGTTATGTGGAAAAAATACATGTTTTCTGCTGTAGTTAAGAAGAAAAGAACAAACTGCAATTGATCCCTTGTGAAATTTATATTTTGGTCCAAATTTGGCACAAAATATTCAGTACTGGAATGAAAGAGGAAAAAAATTTTACTACTAAAAGCATTAAAAAATGAAATTCCCCTAGGACACACTCTAATGAAATGTGCCACTTTTGATCATACCTATGTTCAGAAAGCTTTTCTTATATTTCTTTTTTTAATTAATTTAAGACAATGGTGTTAATGACTTGCCCAAGGTCACACAGCTAGGTAATTATATGTCTGAGATAAGATTTGAACTCAGGTCCTCCTGACTCCAGGGCCGATGCTCTATCCAATGCACCACCTAGCTGCCCCCCCAAAAGCTTTTCTACAGAGCAAATGATAGTATTTTCCCCAGTCTTTCATACTCTTATGTTATCTAGGTCTTTACTTCATCATACCTTGCTGGAACTGAGAATTGCATGGGAGGCAGAGAGGGAGGGAGGGAAGGAAAGAAGGAAGGAAGGGAGGTAGGGGAGGAAGAAAGGAAAGAAGGGAGGGAGGAAGAAGGAAGAAAGGAGGAGGAAGGGAAGGAAGGAATGGGGAGGAAGGGAGGAGCGAAGAAGGGTGGGAGGGAAGGAGGAAAGGAAGGTAGGAAGGGAGGGAGGGAAGGAAGGAGGGCAAGGAAGGGAGGGAGGAGAAGAAAAATTTTTAAAAGAAACAAGCATTTATATATATATATATACATATATATATATATATATATATATATCATAACCATAGTATGCATATACTTATAAGCACTTTACAACTATCTCATTGATTAACACAGAAGAATTATTTATATCACACAAGTCTAACTTGCTTGTGTCAAATCTAGCTTCCTCTCCAACTCTTTCAGTAAGCATACCTTCTGATAACTGAAATTTAGAGATATAAATAGAAAGAGATTGTAAAATTAAGCCTTTCAATTTCACATTTTCATCCTTATTTATTGGAAAATTCAATTCAGGATAAGGTGTTCTGTCAGTTCCATAAATATACATATTTGCTACATTTCCCTTTACCTCTTTCAGAGAAAATAGAGGTAATCAGCAACTAAGAGGTGATGTCAATGGAGGTAGAGCATTCTAGGTATGAGGGGCCACCAGTACAAGGGCATGGAGACAAGATACATAACATCCTGTGCAAGGAATAAATTAGCAAATCATTGTAGACAATCATAGACTGTTAATCCCCGTTAAGCAGATTCCACCAAGATCTTGCCAGAATACTCCCACTCTCTCTCTCTTTAGAGGGCATAATAAGCCTCAGGAGGAAAAGCCAAGCTCATTTCAGGAATGAAGTCAAGGAATAAACTTAAAAACTCAATGTTTGTGAAATAATTTAATAAGAATGTTAAATTTATAGGAACAAAAATTAAGTTATTGGGACTTCATTCTAGTGGACTTAGTTTTCTGAGAATAATCTATTTTTAAAAATCCCTTTGTTATTTTTATCCTTGTTGATGAGAAATCTCTCACAGAATCCAAGAATTTTAGGATGGAAGGAACCTCTGCACCCTTCCAGTCAAACCCATGTCTGAAAAGCAATTCCCACTATCAATCAACCATCAAGCATTTATTTTTTTGTTTCCAATGACATGTAAAGATTTTTTCAACATTCATCTTTTTCAAGTTTTTAGAGTTCCACATTTTCTACTAATCTCTCTTCCCTCTCTCATCCCCATGGCAATGAACAATCTGATATTTGTTGAACATGTAGAATCATGTTTAATATATTTCCATTTTAGTCATGTTGTAAAAGAAAAATTAGAACTGGGGGGGGACATGAGAAAGAAAGAAAAATATAAAAGTTTTTAAAAAGTGAACACCATATAGTTTGATCTGCATCAGACTACAAATTTATTTCTCTAGATGAGGATAGCATTTTCCATAACAGGTCTCTTAGGATCATCCTTAATCACTGAACTAATAAGATGACCTGTATCCATCTCATTGATTGTCTTACATTTCTGTTAATGTGTAAAATGTTTTCCTGGTTCTGTTCACTTCACTCAGCATCAGTTCATGGAAGTTTTTCCAGGCTTTTCCAAGTTCATTCATGATTTCTTACAGAATTCATAGTACTTCATAATATTTATATCTCATAACTTGTTTAGCCGTTCCCTAATTGATGGGCATCCCCTCCGTATCCAATTCTTTGTCACAACAAAAAGAGCTGCTATAAATATTTTTGCATATGTGGTCTTTTCCCTGTTTTTATAATGTCTTTGGGATACAGACCCAGCAGTAGCATTACTGGAAAGGGTAAGCAAGTCCCAGATTGCTTTCCAGAATGCTTGGATCAGTTCACAGCTCTACCAAGAGTGCTTTAGTTTTCCCACATTCTCTCCAACACTGACCATTTTCCTTTAATGCCATTTCAGTCAATCTGATAAGTGTGAAGTAGTATCTCATAGTTGCTTTAATTTGCATTTCTTGGGGTGGCTAGGTGGTGCAGTGGATAAAGCACCGGCCCTGGAGTCAGGAGTACCTGGGTTCAAAGCTGGGCTCAGACACTTAATAATTACCTAGCTGTGTGGCCTTGGGCAAGCTACTTAACCCCATTTGCCTTGCAAAATCCTAAAAATAAAGAAAAAAATTTGCATTTCTCTAATCAATAATGATTATATTACAATAAATAGCTTTAATTTCATCTGAAAACTGCTTGTTTACATACTTTGACCACTTATCAATTGGAGAATAACTTGTATTCTTATAAATTTGACTCAATTCTCTATGAATCCTTTATCAGATACCCCAGCTGTTTCCCAGCTTTCTGCATTACCTCTAATCTTGGTTGCATTCATTTTATTTGTGCAAAAACTTTTAAATTTAATGTAGTGGAAATTATCCAGTTTGCAGTTTATAATTTTCTCTATTTCACTTTGTCATGAACTTGTCTCCTCTCCATAGATCTGACAAATAGACTATTCCTTGTTTTCCTTTATGGTACCACCTTTTATGTCTTAATCCTGTACCCATTTTTATCTTATCTTAATATAGGATATGAGATGTTGGTCTATGCCTAGTTTTTTGTCATACTATTTTTAAGTTTTTCCAGTAGCTTTTGTCCAATAGTGAGTTCTTATCTCAAAAGCTCAGGTTTTGGGGTTTATGAAACACTAGAATCATTTATTACTGTTTCTTTTGTATCTAATCTATTCCATTGATTCACTTCTCTATTTCTTAGCCAGTATCTGACAGTTTTGATGACTGCTACATTATAAAATAGTTTTAGATCTGGTATGGCTAGACCTCCTCCTTTGCATTTTTTCTTTAATTCACTTGGTATTCTTGACCTTTTGTTCCTCCAGATGAATTTTGTTATATTTTTCCCTAGCTCTATAAAATAATATTTTGGTAATTTGATAGTTTGAATAAGTAATTTAATTGAGGTAGAATTGTCATTTTATTATATTAGCTAAGCCTATGCATGAACAATTGACATTTGTCCAGTTGTTTAGATTAGATTTTATTTGTGTGAAAAAAATGCTTTGTAATTGTGTTCATATAATTCCTGAGTTTGTCTTGGCAGGTAGACTCCCAACTATTTTTTGTTGTCTACAGTTACTTTAAATGAAATTTCTCTTTCTATCTATTGTTGTGCTTTGTTGGTAATTTAGAAGCATTTATTTATTAAGTTCCTCCTGTATGACTACATTAAAAAGTATTAAGTGCTTACTATGTCCCAAAACTGTGTTACATATTGGGTATGCACCATGGAAACAATGTAAAGACTGACAAATTGCTTTCTATGGGGGTAGGGGGAGGGAAGTAAGATTAGGGGGGAAATTGTAAAATTCAAAATAAATAAAATCTTTAAAAAAATAAAAAACATTAGGTATACAAAGACAAAAAACTGAAAAGATCAATCAATTAACATTCATTAAGGACCTACCAGACCCTAGGCATTGTGCTATATTGAGTCCTTGCTTATAATGAGAATATAATGGAGAGATAACATGAATATACATAGATATATACAAGATCCATATAAAGTAGTTAACATAACTTTGAAGGCAAAATTCCCAGCAACTGAGGGGAATAGGGAGAAGAAACTTGATAATAGAAAGTAGAACTTTAGTTGACTTTTGAAGAAAACTTGAGGTTCCAAGAGGCAGAGATGAGGAAGGAATGGAGGAAAGCAGCAGCCATCCTGTTGCAAATCTCTAAAAAACAATTAATACTATGGAGACTGGATCTCAGGATAAATGGATAGAGAGATCTGCTGAATCTCCAGGTCATTGGCAAACTGTGGCAAGAGATTATAGTACTAGCCTCTCCACCCATACCAGTTGAGTTGACTTTTTTTTTTTAGGTTTTTGCAAGGCAAATGGGGTTAAGTGGCTTGCCCAAGGCCACACAGCTAGGTAATTATTAAGTGTCTGAGATCGGATTTGAACCCAGGTACTCCTGACTCCAAGGCCGGTGCTTTATCCACTATGCCACCTAGCTGCCCCTCAGTTGACATTTTACTGAAAGTCCACAAGGCTTGGTTGTCACTGATTGACCTAGGAGACTAAGGCTCAAACTGTACTCAAATCCTAGTAGGCCCTGAGCATATGATTTGGTTTCCTGGTCACCCAAGAACTGCTGAGCTAATTGTTAGAATTTCCTTATTGAATATCCTTTCTAAGCTATGGCTAAATAAATCTTTTGTTAACTGCTGAATGACCAAGCACCTGACCAATGGTGTCAAAATTCAGATAAAATTCCTCTGTTAAAACTAGTGAAATCAGTAGTTTTGATTAACTGTACATCAGGATCCCTGAAGAGCACATACTGGCTTGTTTGTTGTTGTTGTTGTTGTTGTTTTTGTTTGTTTTTGGGTTTTGCAAGGCAAATGGGGTTAAGTGGCTTGCCCAAGGCCACACAGCTAGCTGGCTTGTTTTTAAAATGTAATGTTATTTATGCTTTATTGTATTTTTATTTATTTTATTAAATATTTCCTAATTACTTTTTAATTAGGTTCAGGGTATGCCAATCCATAGGTTGTGTTTGACACCTCTGATCTAAACCAACCTTCCTCATTTTACAGATGTGAAAACTGAAGCCTAGAGGAAAGTAACTTGGCTAAACTCTCATAGATAGAAACGTTAGAATTTTATGCACATGTACACTGACTCCAAATCCAGGATTCTTTCCATAACACTATGCTACCTTAGGATGGTGAGTACAATAGTGTTTCTTTGATGGCCTTATCATCTTCATGAATGTAAATGGTCCCTTTCCAGGAGTATAAGAGTGGAGAAAGAGATTGTACTCAATTTCTACTGCCTATAATCCATTATACTGCCCTGCCTTTCTTAAAAAAATCAGTCTACCCGGGGCAGCTAGGTGTCGTAGTGGATAAAGCACCGGCCTTGGAGTCAGGAGTACCTGGGTTCAAATCCAGACTCAGACCCTTAATAATTACCTAGCTGTGTGGCCTTGGGAAAGTTACTTAACCCCATTGCCTTGCAAAAACCTAAAAAAAAACTAAAAAAAAAATCAATATACAACAAAGAAAATTATATTTAGTAGATTAACTTAAAAACAGATTGTGAAACAGCTATAAAGATCAGGATGCTTTGTGGGGGAGATTATTTTGGATGGGCAATAGTCATTCATTTACTCAACAAAAATATTTGTTACGTACAAATCATCATGCAAACAAAATGGTCACTGAGCTCCATTCAATAGCACAGTAAGGAAGTCAGTGGACAATTCTAGTCTCAATTCTCCCATTAACTAATGTATGACTTTGGATTAGTCACTGCTCCTGCTTGTGACTTGATACCTCGAATTTGGAATATTGGGTTTGGACTAAGTCACTGTCTCCCAAGCAATTTGGAAATGCTTGTTCCTTCTTGGATTATTTTGTATTCTCTTTTGCACTCTTCTATCCCCTCCATAGAATGTGAACTCCTCAAAAGCAGGATCTATTTTCCTTTCATATCCCCAGCAGTTACTATGACATGAGCATGGTAGGCACTTGATACAAATACAGTTAATTCAATGAATTACTGTGACCATGGGAATGCCTTGGAATGAAAATATATGGGCAGAACCAATAAGAGATAGGGAATTGGCCAGAAAGGACAATGATCAGTGTTGGAAGGGATGTGGGAAATCTGGGACACTGTTACATTGCTGATGGAGCTGTGAACTCATCCAACCTTTCTGGAGAGAAATTTGGAATTATGCCCAAAGGGCAATAAAAATGTGCATACCCTTTGTTCCAGCTATACCACTACTGGGTCTATACCCAGAAGAGATGATGAAAAAGGGTAAAAACATCACCTGTACAAAAATGTTCATAGCAGCTCTCTTTGTAGTGGCAAAGAAATGAAAACTGAGGGAATGCCCATCAACTGGGGAATGGCTTAACAAACTGTGGTATATGTATTTGATGGAACACTATTGTTCTATTAGAAACCAGGAGGGATGGGAATTCAGGGAAGCCTGGAGGGATTTTCATGAACTGCTGCTGAGTGAGATGAGCATAATCAGAAGAATATTGTACACCCTAAAAGCAACATGGGAGTGATGATCAATGTTAATGTACTTGCTCATACCAACAGGGCAACAATCAGGCACAGTTTTGGTATATCTGTGATGGAGAATGCCATCTGTATCTTGAGAAAGAATTGTGGAGTTTGAACAAAGATTTTCTATGTACCTTTAATTTAATTTTTAAAAATTGTCTTATCATGTAATTCTGCTATAGCTCATATTACTATATATTTCTTTCTTAAGGATATGATTTCTCTCTCATCACATTCAACTCAGATTAATGCATACTATGGGAATGATGTAAAGACTAACAAATTGCCTTCTGTGGGGGGGGGTGGGGGGGAGGGAAACAAGATTGGGGCAAAAATGGTAAAACTGTAAATAAATAGGGGTGGCTAGGTGGCGTAGTGGATAAAGCACCAGCCCTGGAGTCAGGAGTACCTGGGTTCAAATCCAGACTCAAACACTTAATAATTACCTAGCTGTGTGGCCTTGGGCAAGCCACTTAACCCCATTTGCCTTGCAAAAAAAAAAAAAAAAACCTAAAAAAATTTTTTTTAAAAACTGAAAATAAATAAAACTTCTCTAAAATTAAAAAAAACTAAAAAAAGAGATAGGGAATTGGAAGGCCCTATGGATATTTATGAAACAGGACTGTACATTGGGAACAACCCTGGATTTGAAGTTAGAAGATCTGTATTCTAATTTTGGTTCTGCCACTACTTTTGTGTATGAAACCCTGGTCACTTTATGGGTCTCAGTTTTCTCATGTATAAAATGAGAAGATTAGATTAAGATTACCTTTTTCCCTTCCAACTTTCTAAATCTATCATCACAAAAGTACCCCCTAGGTAAAAAGGATACTGAGGAATTTTATAATAAAATGGAAGAAAATTATATCACAGAGTAGAAGCATTTTTATGCATGTATAAATTTAATGTTTTAGAGGGGAAAATGAAGCTAGCACCAACATTTTCTCACAGAATCCCTCTTCAAATTGCATGGTTCCCCAGAATTCAATGGAACAAAATTTGGAGTTCCCTGAACTTAATCTCTAAGATTTTTATAATTCTATGAAGTACCCACCTGGGCACAGTAAAGGGCAAACAATTTCCCAATTATGACAATGATCTGATCACTAGCTAAGTATAAGCACAGCTCTCATTTTGAACAATAAACTAAGATACCATGGTGTCACTCACAAATTCAACCCTACCTTGCCTTTTGCCAGGAATATAGAGAGTACAACTGTTATTTATAATTTCCTGTTCCCCACGATGTGTAAATTGTGCCAAAGTAATTTCTTTTTTTTTTAGGGTTTTTTTTTTTGCAAGGCAAATGGGGTTAAGTGGCTTGCCCAAGGCCACACAGCTAGGTAATTATTAAGTGTCTGAGACCGGATTTGAACCCAGGTACTCCTGACTCCAGGGCTGGTGCTTTATCCACTGCGCCACCTAGCCACCCCTGCTGAAGTAATTTCAAAGCTTGACTAACCACAGGGGTCACTCCAAGGAGTTGTCCCTGTTATTGTATTGATAAGACCCCAAATTGTTCTTGGGGAAAAATTTCCTTTGCCTTGATGAGAGCACAATCAGTTTAAATTGGGCCCACAAATACATAAGAGATGGCACATGGAATGTCCATTGTTCTGGACTAGGAACCTATGACTTATGGTACAACATCCTCTAATTTCCATTCAGTCCTCAAATATGCCAAGAACAAATAAATTGGGAGTGAAATTATCTTAGCTAGGGATGAGCCAAAGACAATATTTCAGAAAAGAAGAACCTTACTCAACATCTTCATTGTGCAGAGAGAGAAAGGATCTTTGTGTACACAACAGCTTATTTTTTTTTCCTCTTGGTCTGCCCTATAACACATCAGTTCTAGAGTTACAATCTCATATTGAATTTAGAAAAGTTTTGTCCCTTCTTACTTCTAGCCAGGAGTGGCCCGTCATGGTAATGATCACTGCTGAAGGATAGAAAAAGAATAAATCCTGCCTTAATTATTCTGTTGATTTCTTTATAATTGGATAAGAGGGTTGGATAATAAAGTGTTTGACATGTGCCAAAAGGATTAAAATTTGAGGTCATGGAAAAATTATATCCTTAGTAAAATAGAAATCTAATTTGAACACACACAAAAACCACTTTCCACCCCCCAAAAACAAACAAAAAATGAGTAAATAGATTTCTTAGAAAAATGTTAATTGCTGGGAAACTAGATACTCTCTGAATTGTGAATCAATGGGAATCACAGAATCTCAGCATTAGAAGGAACTTCAGAGGCCATCTAATCTAACTGCTACCCAGAGGCTGAATTTGCTTTTATAGAGTTCTTGACTATCTTTAAGTAACTGTCATTCAGTCTCTGCTAGGAGATTTCACTACTTTCTTATAGCTGGCCAAACCATTTTGGAACATTTCTACTTATGTGGAAATAAATTTCTTACATTAGATTAAAAATATTTCTACAGATCTTGAATTTGTGAAGCACGTTATACTTTGCAAAGCCTCTTGTTATATTTTTTGACTGTAAGAAGTATCTTGTTTAAGAAGACAGATCATGGGGGTGGCTAGGTGGAACAGTGGATAGAGCACCGGCCCTGGAGTAAGGAGGACCTGAGTTCAAATTCTGACTCAGACACTCAATAATTACCTAGCTGTGTGGCCTTGGACAAGTCACTTAACCCCATTGCCTTGCAAAAAAAAAATCTTAAACAAAAAAATTAAAATAAAAAAGAAGACAGATCATAAGCTTGTAAGAAGAGTTAGAGGTGCACTTAAGGAATAATTCAATCCAACCCCTCTCAACTTTTTCTTTTTTTCTTTTTTTATAAGGCAAATGGGGTTAAATGCCTTGTTCAAGGCCACACAACTAGGTAATTATTGAGTGTCTGAGGTCAGATTTAAACTCAGGTCCTCCTGACTTCAGGGCCGGTGCTCTATCCACTGCGCCACCTAGCCACCTAGCCACCCCACTTCTCAATTTTTTTCAAAGAAAAATAAGACTCAGAGAGGTTAGGCAACTAATTCAAAGTCAAAATCCTATTCTATGATTCCATAGTCAGTGCCTTTTCTATTGCAAGAGGAGAAATAATAAGTTTTGAGGGGTCAGATCTATTTTCTTTCCACTCAGCATCTAAATATTGACTATTACTTCAATATGTAAAATATATTGAAATTAGAAAGAAAAGAGGAAAAAAAGAATCAAAGTAGATTCTCTGACCTAGTAGAAGACTGGTATAAGCGGACCTTTCAAGTACAAATAAAATCTAAGAGAAATTCAGGTGGCATCTTAATGACTCAGTATTATCTTCACTGTTCTACCTCTCAATTTGTAAAGTGGCATTCATGCTCAATTTAGTCACTAAAATATTTACACCATCATTTGGAAATACTCTAATAAGTGGTCAAGATAAATATCTGATTTCCCTTGACAGCCTTGACTATAACACTTTATACCATAGACTCCACAGCCTAAAGGTAATATTAACCCACCATGTCAAAGAAGGGACTTTCTTCTTACCTTTCTTTGTATTCCTAGCCCTTAGCATGGTTCTTGGGTCATAGTAGACGTTTAATAATGTTTGTTGACTGATTGCCTTATTAATTGGTGACTGTCTCTCTTGGAGCCACTTTTCAGAATCCCCTTTCTCCCAGCCAAGCTTCTCTTGATTCCCTACTCTGGGCATCTCCTTTCCTTTCCACATTCCCTATCATCACCTCCAATTCTGATATCATGAACTATAATCAAATTAAGTCTGTCATTGTTCTTAAATAGGGTGTTTGATCAATCCCCTCCCTGTTCCATTCACTGATCCAATAAATTTCAAA
Organism: Macrotis lagotis; assembly: GCF_037893015.1. NCBI lineage: Eukaryota > Metazoa > Chordata > Mammalia > Peramelemorphia > Peramelidae > Macrotis > Macrotis lagotis. Next base: position 204,357,513 of record NC_133660.1, read on the forward strand.
ACCAATGTCCCTCCCTCTTTCACTCCCTCCCTTCCTTCCTTTATTTCTTCCATTCATTCATTCATGTCTTTTCTTCCTAGATGTTAACCCCTTCAGAGGAGGAGCTACATTGTTTTTCACTTCTTTATCCCTAGTGCCTACTACATTAATTTACCCTCTCCTCCCTCCTGCCCCTGTAAACCCTTAATACAAGTTGGTCAAATTTAGCTGAAGTGGAAAACCCATGGAGGAAGCTATTGGAAAAAGTTTAATGAGACATGGTCTTGACATATGGTGGTAGTCATAGGAATAAGATCAAAAGTATAAGCAGTTGTTGACTCTGTTCAGTAGAGGCGTAAGAATATTGGCCATGGAGTCAGAGGATACCAGTGTGAATAGAATACCTGCTTCTTGCTATCAGGCTAAAGAGGAATTAGAGGAGCTCCTAGGTACACTGAAGCTTGGAGTTTTATGATTCTATGTGCCAGACCTGCCTAGATTGCCACTGTGGAAACAGCCAGAGCACTATTTCTCAAAATATCACCTTTTCCCCTTTCTGATCAGTTAAATCCAGCTAATTACATCCAAGAAATATTCATTAAAATGATATTAATTAGGTCCAAAAGTCCTACAATAAACTGCTGGCACCAATATATGTCTTCAGCAGAGAAGCATTTGCAAAATCCTTTTTTATTTCAAACTCTTTAACTAGGCCACATGTAATCCCCACTAACAGACAGCTGACCCCAGTTTAAAAGTTGGTCCTGTATCTCAACTCAAAAGCTCTGTCTGGACTAAGAATTAAAAAGCCAAACCTTCTACTCATCTAGCTATGACTCAATCGTCTTCTAGAGCAGAGGTTGCCTGAAAGAACTCCTGAATATGATCTAAATCAGATTAATATGTAATTGGAAAATATTTAGCAAAAAAAAATATAACACCACATAGATAATATTAATGAGTGGTTTTCTAAGTTAAAATGCAGCCTGCAAGGATCCTGCTATTTACATTTAACACCACTGTTTGAGGGCTTCAGCTTAGAAATTCCATCCTGATGGAGGCCAGTTATATTTGCTCTGTTCCAGGACCCCAGATTGACCTCTTCCCTTGACCAACTGTCATTTGACTGTTTACCCCTGGTTACAAAGGATAATGAGATTGGGGCATGCCAAGAATCATGGGCAGTCAAGCTGAACAAACTTTTCACCATTACTAGAGAGCTCAGTGATATGATGGGCAGGGAGAAATATGGGAGAGAGGATCTAAAGTCAATCAATCAATAAGCATTAATTAAACTCTAAGTATGAAGCATTAAGTATCAAGCTTAGGAATACAAAAGAGGCAAAAGACAGTCTTCTCTCAAGAAATTTACAGTTTAAGAAACAAAGAGTTGTCTTTTCTCTTTCACTTAGCTGTGTGACATTGGACAAGTCACACAGAGACTTTAAACTCTCTGAGTCTCAGTTTCCTTATGGACAAAATAGAGATATTGATAATGTCACTGTCTATCTCATAGGACTACTGTGGGAATTTTGAAACCTTTGAGACATTGTATAAATGTAAGAATATTATTAAAAAATCAATAGACATCTCTGCATGTCACAACATGTTAAGGTGGTAAGAAACTTTGGAGATTGTTGAATCTAAGCACCTTATTTTTACAGAGGAGAGAACAGATCCAGAGAAAGGAAGTGATTTGTCTAATATCTTAAATTAATTAGTGGCAGAGCTTGGACTCCAAGTATGAGATATTGGGCTCTGAGACAAGACCTTACAGTAATTAGGGAAATCCTTGAGGAGGGTGAGAGTGAGGGAAAAAAGAAATAATCCCTTCCTGAGTCTGTGTAGGTGAAGCAACAGAGGGGGGAAAAGAGAACATGGTATACCTAGAGCAGATTTAAAAACTCTGTTAGCATCCATATCATTGACCAAGAGAAACTAGTGAGTTGATACTGCTAGAAAGTCATTTCAGTCATGTCCTTCCCCTGACACTCCTTATGGTCCCAGAAAAGAAATGCCCATTATGACCACCATCTTGTATAAATTCAACCAACCCTAATAAGACCTCAATCTCTATACTGCAGTCCTTAGGGATTGCACCAAATTGACCTGACTCTTGTTGCCTGGAGGCCTGCAATGTGGTATAATCTGAAGGATACAAACTTTTTTCTGTATGAAAATACCCTCCCCTTTACCAGAAGCCTGTCACAACTTCTAAAATGTCCACTGGAAATTTAATAAATGCTTTGTCAGTCATCATCAGTCATTAAGGTCTTAAATGTTATGATGCAATGATTATAAGCTCTGAAAGCCAGTACCAACAGAATGTGAGCCCTGTTAAGAGCTAAGTAAGTGATTTTTTACCCTTTTTTCATAATCTCTTCAGAGTATAGACCCAGTAGTGGTATTGCTGGATCAAAGGATATGCACATTTTTGTTGCCCTTTGGACGTAATTCCAAATTGCTTTCCAGAAAGGCTGGATGAGTTCACAGCATCAGCAACAATGTATTAGTGTCCCAGATTTCCCCCATCCCTTCCAACATTGATCATTGTCCTTTCTGGTCATATAGGCCAGTCTGAAAGGTACAAGGTGGTACCTCAGAGATGTTTTAATTTTCCCTCTTTCTTAAAGAAGAATCCCCAGACCTATTGTCTAGATGTCTAAAGGACTGCTGTTCAATGAATCTATTATTCAGAAAAAAATGAAAAAAACAATAAAAAAACTTTCCATGTTGATTGTGAAAAGTTATTGAATCCTGCTCTTAAACATCACATATAAAATATGATTCAACCAAGGGGCTACCCCTCTCTTACAAGGGGTTCTGGCTCTGGACTCATGCAAGCTGGTTTTAGTCCTAGATAAGGGAACCTGACCTCAAAGAGAAGGGATCAGATTTTTCTCATATTCTCTGACTCATTATTCTCTCCCTTGGAATTATGCCAGGAAAATCTCAAACAAAGCTAGTGTCTAGGGTGCCCCTTAGCAAGGGTCCTATAGAAAAGTTACTCAATATACAAAGGAGAATCAGGAATAGGACATTTATGTATTTACTACCTCTCCCACAAAAGAATTATAAAAACACACTGACAAATCCTAAAACTGTGAAACAATGACCTTTCATTCTTATTAATTATATGCTCTGATAAGACAAAGATGCTTAGGATAATTGAGGGGACAATTGAATTCATTTCACTTTCATCTCAATCTATACCATTTGAGCAATATAGTGTATAGTCTTTGTTTCATTTTATTTTTGGTTTGTTCCACTCCTTCCTTCTTTCCTTCCTTCTTTCCCTCCTTCTTTCCTTCCTCCCTCCCTTCCTTCCTTCTTTCCTCCCTTCCTTCCTTCTTTCCTCCCTTCCTTCCTTTCTCCTTCCTTCCTCCTTCTTTCTTTCCTTCCTTCCTCTCTTCCTTCCTTCCTTCCCCCCTTCCTTCCCTTTCTTCCTCTATTTAGAGGTGTTTTGCCCAAATGTATACAAAAACCCCAAAACACTCTGGCTCTCCTTGATTGGACAACAATAGGTCTCAGGTCAAGACCTCCTTGGCCACTGTTTGAACTTTGAATAGCTCAGAGTTAATGTATATAGCAATTTTTTCTGTTTTGCCCAGAAACCTTAAGGGTTTTTCCCTTCCAGATTGATTTTTTTTTACTTTGCAAGAGTTCATTCTTTACCTCATTTCTTTCTGCCTTAATCATGAAATAGGTGATGCCTCAATCAAATTGAGACCTTAGCTTATATAGGTCAAGGTCTCCCACTACATCCAGGGCCATATCCAATCATCCTGATCCAAATCTGACCAATAGACCAACTGACTTCAGAGGAAAAAGTGAAGCTAGAGACTTTACACAGCACCCTCACTTAAATCAAAGTCATTTTTTGGTCATGGCATCACCTCCCTGATGTCATGGGTCCTCATCAAGAATGAAGGACAAAGGGGCGGCTAGGTGGCATAATGGATAAAGCATCAGCCTTGGAGTCAGGAGTACCTGGGTTCAAATCCGTCTCAGATACTTAATAATTACCTAGCTGTGTGGCCTTGGGCAAAACACTTAACCCCAGACACTTAATAATTACCTAGCTGTGTGACCTTGAGCAAGACACTTAACCCCATTTGCCTTGCAAAAAATCTAAAAAAAATAAAAGAATGAAGGACAAAAAGAGATCAATGAATTGCATATGCAATTTAAAAAGCTAGAAAAAGAACAAATTAAAGCTCCCCAATTAAATACCAAATTAGAAATTCTGAAAATCAAGGGAGAGATTAATAAAATTGAAAGCAAGAAAACCATTGATCTCATAAATAAAACTAAGAATTGGTTTTATGAAAAAGCCATTATCTCAATAGATGCTGAAAAAGCCTTTGATAAAATACAACATCCATTCCTTTTAAAAACACTAGAAAGTTAGGAATAAATGGAATTTTCCTTAAAATAATTAATAGTATCTATCTAAAAATCTAAACATCAACAAATATTTTATGTAATAGGAATAAACTTGGAGTGTTTCCAATAAAATCAGGAGTGAAACAAGGATGCCCAGTATAACCATTACTGTTCAATAGAGTATTAGAAATGTTAGTTGTAGCAATAAGAGAAGAAAAAGAAATCGAAGGATCAGAATTGGCAATGAAGAAGCAATGATTTCATTCTTTGCGGATGTGATAATATACTTAAAGAACCTGAGAAAATCATTTAAAAAACACCTTGAAAAAAATTAACAAATTCAACAAAGTAGCAGGATATAAAATAAATCCATATAAATCCTCAGCATTTCTATATAAGAACAACAAAGCCCAAGAGCAAGAGATAAAAAAGAGAAATTCCATTTAAAGTAACTGTAGACAACATTAAATACTAGAATCTACTTCCCAAGACAAACCCAGAAATTGTATAAACACAATTATAAAGCACTTCTCACTCAAATAAAGTCAGATCTAAAAAATGTCAAATGCTCATGGTTAGGTCGAGCTAATATAATCAAAATTACAATTCTACCGAAATTAAATTACATATTCAGTGCCATACCAATCAAACTACCAAATAACTACTTTACCAAGGTAGAAAAAAAATAGTAAAAAAAATTCATCTGAAGCAACAAAAGATCAAGGAAAGCAAGGAAACTGATGGGAAAAAAAAATGTAAAGAAAGGTACCCTAGCTCTACCAGATCTGAAACTATACTATTAAGCAGCAGTTATCAAAACTGCCTGGTACTGGTTAAGAAAAAGAGTAATGGATCAGTAGATTAGGATAGGTTCAAAAGAAACTGCAGGAAATGACTTCGGAAATCTACTGTTTGACAAACTCAAATACATTAGCTTCTGTGAATAAGAACTCACTATTTGATAAAAATTGTTAGGAAAACTGGAAAATAGTATGGCAAAAACTAGGCATAGACCTACATCTCACACCCTATACCAAAATAAGATCAAAATGGGTACAGAATTTAGACATAAAGGGCAATACCATAGATAAATTAATACTGTATCAGATATATGGGAAGGGGATAAATTTATGACCAAACAAGAATTTGAGTACATTATAAAATGCAAAATGAATGATTTTGATTATATTAAATTAAAAAGGGTTTGCACTAATAAACCAATGCTGCCAAAATCGTAAGGAAAGCAGGAAGCTGGGAAAAAATCTTCATAGCTAGGACTTCTAATAAAGGTCTCATTTCTAAAATAGAGAATGGCATTAAATTTATAAGGTTACAAGACATTCCACAATTGATAAATAGTCAAAGGATATGAATAGACAGTTTTCAAATGAAGAAATTAAAGCTATATATAATCATATGAAAAAATGCTCCAAATCACTTTTGATTAGAGAAATGCAAATTAAAACAACAATGAGGGGCAGCTAGGTGACATAGTGGAGAAAGCACTGGCCTTGGAGTCAGGAGTACCTGGGTTCAAATCTGGTCTCAGACATTTAATAATTACCTAGCTATGTGGCCTTGGGCAAGCGACTTAACCCCATTTGCCTTGCAAAAACCTAAAAAAACCCAACAATGAGGTATCACCTAACACCTATCAGATTGGCCAAGATGAGGAAAAAGGGGAAATGATCAATATTGGAGAGGTTCTGGGAGTCTGGAGAGCAATATGGAACTATGCCCAAAGAGCAATAAAACTGTTCGTTTTTTTGACCCAACATTTTCAATTCTAGATCTATATCCAGAAGAAATCATAAAAAATGTAAAAAGTCCCACATGTTCCAAAATATTCATAGCAGCTGTTTTTGTAGTGGCAAAGAATTGGAAATTGAGGAGCTGACCAACAATTGGGGAATGACTAAGCAAGTAATGGTACATGAATACTATGAAATATTACTTTTCAATAAGAAACCATAAATGGTTGACCTCTAGAGAGATATGGGATGACTTACAAGATTTGATATTGAATGAAGGGAGCAGAACCAAGAGAACAATGTACAGATTAACAACAACATTTGTGAGATGATCAGCTTTAATGGAAACAGCTCCACTCAGCTGTTCAGAGACCTAGGACAATCATATTAGACTGGCTATGGATAATGTTATCCCAATCCAGAGGAAGAAAAACAAAACAAAACAAAATTAAAAACAACTCTTCAGAATCTGATGAATACTTTATAAAAATTATCACTTATGTATCTCAGTCCCTTAATACTAATTCCTCATACCAAAAATGACTAATCTGCAAATATGTTTACCAAAAATATATATGTACAATGCTAACCTGATCATTTACCGATGACGGGAGTGGGGTGGGAAGGGAAGGTAGAAGGAAATTTTGTCATTTAAAAATATACAGGTACATATGGATGAAAAAAAAATTTAATGAATAATCAAATAAATAAATAAATAATAGGTAGGTAGATAAATAAATAAATAATGAAGGACAAATAATAACAACATGTTGTCCAAGCAACAAGGTCCATATTTTCCGTCCAATCAAGTATGTACAACACATCCATCCTGTTATTCATGGTTCATTTCTCCTCTGGGAAGGATATGGTTGTAGAGAGCAACTCCTGGATAGCCAGGATTACTGTGCCTCCTGAAAAAAGGAGCACTGTCCCAACTTTTGAGGGTTTTTGAAGCTGTTTTCAGGGGGGCCTCAATTCCTTCAATGTCTTATGAGTGACTCTGACTGCTCTCCTGGTCTGCGCTCCCCTGTCTGCCCTGGAGTGATGAGGAGAGTCCCCACTCTGCTACAGTAGGAAAGTGATTCAATGACTTCTGACTTTTCAAACTCATGAGGTTGTTGTTAAACCTAGAAAATCTATCTCAGAATTATTATTTGCTCCAAAGTCAGAAAGGGGAAGGGAATAAACATTTATCTAGTGCCCACATTTGGGCAGATCCTATGCTAAATGTTTGTATGAAAATTATCTCATTTGATTTTCCCAACAACAATATGAGGTAGGTATAGTTTTTATCCTCATTTTTTCAGTTGAAGAAACTGAGGCAGACAGAACTTAAATGACTTGCCCAGGAACATACATAAAAAGTTTCTTGGGCAAGATTTGAACTCAGGTCTTCCCAGTGTTCTAGCCACTGCATCACCAGCCGCCTTCATAGGAATGGATGAGAATACTTATAGATGTTCATTCCTATGAGGATAGCATATGCTCTTTGAGTCTGAATCATTAAAAAAATGTAATTTACCAATCAAGAGAGGCAAAATTCTTATCAACCAACTCATCAATACTTAATCCTAAATTATTAAAGAAAACTGCATAAGTCCAGCGCTGATCTGATGACATGGAAATATACATGACTATGCATAATAAGGCTAGTTCAATTAAAACTGGACTTCTTGGTGACCTCTAAAGTACCTTCTAGATTTAAATAATGTACTTCTAAGGAGTGGAACAGAATTCATTAGTTTGTAATTTGGAAGAACATGGAAAATCTAAAACCATTATACCACAGTAGATACCACACAGTGTGATCTGAAGAGGCCACAGAAACAGTCTGAAGCATTATCAATTTAGGGATAAGGAGCAACATAAATGATAGAAGGGCTTTTGTCAGCTTCATAATTTTGCACAAAGACAGCCCCAGTCTCTGTCTATCTTTAAGCAACATGTGTCCTCTCCTCCTCATTATATAATGATCTTAAATGTATATGAGCAATCAACACACATCCATTAAATGATTACTTACTACTTCATGAATATCAGTGCTCTTATGTGGATATTTGCATACCCTGGTGTTGCTGGTTTACTAGAACTAGAGGGTGATAACTTAAACTTCATCTGATCTTTCTGATGAGCTGGACTGACTTAGAGGTTGTCGGGATCTGGACCTGAATGTGTCCTTGGCCCAGAGTCTTGGGTATAGATTTATCCCTTGGCTGCAGTTACTGGAATGCGTCCTTAAAATAAGGAAGCCAGGAAGGAGGCCAAAGACAGAAAGGTTCTGTATATACCAAAGTATTTATAGCAACACTTTGTGGTAGCAGAAAATAGAAAACAAAGTAGATGTCCATCTATTAGGGAATGGTAAAACAAGTTATAATGATTAACATTTTTATGTTATTTTAAGGACATTTGATCTCACAACAACCCACAGGGCAAGTGCTTCTATTATCTATATTTTATAGATAAAGAACCTGGACCTCAGAGAGCTTAAGTGGCTTAACTAGTAAGAATTACAGGAAGGATTTGAGCTCATGTCTCTTTGAGTTCCCTAATCCAGTGCACTATCATATCATATAAAGGAATATGATGGGATATTACTGCATTTCATGAAATGATGATTCTGAGAAACGTGGTATGATTTAGATGAATTGACAAAAATGGTGGAAGTGAGCAAAAAGCAGGAAAATATGATGATTCAACAATGCCGATGGAAAGAAGTAAAAAGAAAAACAGAATCCTGCCCAACAAAACCAAGGCTGGTGTCAGAGAAGAGTTGAAAAAGTGTACTTCTCTCTTCTTTTTATAGAGAAGGGGGACCTATGTATGTTTTTTTTTGCAAGGCATATGGGGTTAAGTGGTTTGCCCAAGGCCACACAGCTAGGCAATTATTAAGTGTCCGAGGCTGGATTTAAACTCAGGGACTCCTGACTCCAGGGCCAGTGCTCTATCTACTGCACCACCTAGCCGCCCCTGGGACCTATGTATGGAATATTACACATTTGTTGAAATGTTGGTTTTGCTGAACTTCTTTTTTCTTCTTCTTTCAACTTTAATCTTTTTTACTAGGGATCACTCACTTGGGAAGGGAAGGGGAAGGATATATTTGAAAATAAAGGTGATGTTAAAAATAAAATGTCAGTTAAAAGAATTTTAAAAATAAAAATAACAGGAAGTCAATATTGGCTGAATGGACCAAGATAATATTCACTGAGTATGCAGAACACCAGAGAGTGTCTTTACTACATGCCTCTTTCTCTATTCTTATGGAATCAAATTTTTCAGGAGGCATAGTAAGAGAATTGAAAGGTCAGTCTTCAGGAGTTGTCCACGATTAGGACAGTGCCTCCTGGTGCAGATCTTTCACTACTTCCATACCATCCATCTAATTCATCCTCTGTTCCATTCCTTTGGGACCTGCTAGAAGAACTTAAATGTGTAAAAGAATAAATCAATACACATTTAATAAGGGCCTGCTATGGCATTTAATAATACTGCATTGTGTTCTAGGGAAGACATAAAATTTAAGTGAGACATTCCCTGACATAAGTAAACTAATATTCTAGTCAACACAAAACACCTTAAAATGAACTCAAATTAAGATGAGATTCAACAGATGAAGAGACAGAGAAGGAGGTTCTAGATGTAGGGGGAGAAAAACATAAGGAAAGACTTGGAATGTATAATTAAAGGTCAAATAATGATAGAAGTATAAAAGAATGCAAAACTTTTTCATTTTTTTCTCAAAAAAGAGGCTTTTCCCTGGCCCATGATTTGACCACCAATTATACTAGCTGTAAAGTCTTCATAAATTCTTTAAGATCTAGTTCTCTACGCCTCCCCCACCCAGGTGTCTCTAAGTATTGAATCATGTTTCAATCTTCAGAGACAGGGATATAAACACCTGGGAATCCAGCCTTACTATTAAGTCTCAGTGAGAAGACATTTGCTTTGAAGGAGACCCCAGGGAATGATCTGATATCCCTTGGAGGCTCAAGTGACAGGTGATAAACCACTCACTCACAGTCCTACAGAGGAAATTTGACTTCTCTCAACCAGTAATCTTAGAGAATGCTCTTGGACAAAGCTTATCTGACATGGAGTGTTGTTATACATTTCCTCTACATAACATTCTTGGTTCTCCATGACTGAGTAAATTCCAGATAGAAATAATTTTGGATGACTCCATCCAGGTGGATCCCATTCTGAGAGAGTCCAATATAGACACATCCTGAATAAAACCATCCAACCAAGGTTTTATAGAATTCATTAATACAATCTCCACCATAATGTTGGAAGATTACAACCATATTGTTTGGCCAATAGTCTCTTTTTTTTCCATTGAAACCATAGAGCTAAATGTCCCCAGTAATTCCACAATTCAGTTCAATACATCTATATTATACTATGGGGGGTGTGGGGGGAGCCAAGATGTTGGTATAAAGGCAGGAATTCCTTGGAGCTCTGCCCCAGATCACTCCAAACATCTTTTAAAAATGACTCTAAACAAATTCTAGAGTGGTAGAATTCACAAAAAGACTGAGTGAAACAATTTTCCAGCCCAAGGCAACTTGGAAGGTCCATGGGACATCAGTCAGCATACATTAAGTATTAGGGATCCGAAGAAGAATAGTTATTATTGTTCAGTTGTTCAGTTGTGTCTACTTAGTGATCCCATGGACCATAGCATTCCAAGGCCTTCTGTCCTTCACTATCTTTCCAAGTCTGTTTAAGTTCATGGTCATTGCTTCCATGACACTATCTTTCCATTTCATCTCCATTGTCTCCTTTTTCTTTTTGCCTTCAGTCTTTCCTAACATCAGGATCTTTTCCAGTGAGTCCTGTCTTCTCATTATATGATCAAAGAGTTTAAGCTTCAGCTCTAGTATTTGACTTTCCCGTGAATAATTTGGATTACTTCCTTTAAATATGGACTAATTTAACTTCCTTCCAAGGGACTCTCAAAAGTCTTCTTCAGCACTACAATTCAAAAGCATCAATTCTGTGGCACTCACTTTTCCTTGTAGTCTTACTTTCACTGCCATATATCACTACTGACAAAACCATAGCTTTAATCATACAGACCTTTGTCTCTGCTTTTTAATATGCTGTACAGATTTCTCATAGCTTTCCTTTCAAGGAGCAGGGTCTTTTTATTTCATGGCTACAATTACTATCTTCAGTACTTTTTGAGTCCAAGAATATAAAATATGACACTGCTTCCATTTTGTTTCCAGTCTCAGGAAAAGGAATTTTCCTACTATAGTGGAGCAGGGACTCTCCTCATCACTCCAGGGCAGAGGGGAGTACAGACCAGAAGAGCAGTCAGAACCTCTCATAAGATATTGAAGGAATTGAGGTCCCTTCTGAAAAACAGTTGCAAAAACCCTCAAAAGTTTGGGACAATGCATCCTCCACCCTGGAAGCAGAGCCTGTCTTAACAAAGAGTTAAAATAAAGTCATAGACTTGGGAAATGAGCAAACAACAGGAGAAAAAAAATCCAACCATGGACAATTACTTTGTCCTATGGAGGATCAAAATACACACTCAGAAGATGATAAAGTCAAAGCTTCTGTAGCCAAAGTCATTAAGAAAAAATATTAATTGGTCTCAGGCTATGGAAGAGCTCAAAAAAGATATTAAAAATCAAGTAAGGGAGGTAGAGGAAAAATTGGGAAGAGAAATGAGAGCGATGCAGGAAAATCATGACAACCATGTCAACAGCTTAGTGAAAAAGATACAAAAAAAATACTAAAGAGAATAACATCTTAAAAACCAGTTTAGGTAAAATAGGAAACGCATTCAAAAAGGCAATGAGGAGAATTCCTTAAAAGGAAAAATTGGCCAGATGGGAAAGGACATACAGCTCTCTGAAGAAAATAATTCCTTTGAATGTAGAATGGAGGCAAGGGAAGATGACTGTGAGAAATCACGAAACAATAAAAAAAACCAAAAGAATGAAAACTAGATGAAAATGAAATATTTCATTGGAAAAAAACAATTAACCAAGAAAACACATGTAAGAGAGATCATTTAAAAATTATTGGACAAGGGGTGGCTAGGTGGTGCAGTGGATAGAGCACTGGCCCTGGAGTCAGGAGTACCTGAGTTCAAATCCAGCCTCAGACACTTAATAATTACCTAGCTGTGTGGCCTTGGGCAAGCCACTTAACGCCATTTGTCTTTCAAAAACCAAAAAAATAATTATTGGACTACCTGAAAGTTGTGACCAGGAAAAGAGCCTAGACTTAATTTTTCAAAAAATAATCCAGGAAAACTGACCTGATATCCTAGAAGCAGATGGTAAAACAGAAATTGAGACAATTCACTGATCATCTTCTGAAAGAAATCCCAAAATGAAAACTCCCAGGAATATTAGAGTCAAATTCCAGAACAACCAAGTCAAGGAGAAAATATTACAAGCAGTGAGAAAGAAATAATTCAAATATTGTGAAGCTCCAGTCAAGATAACACAGGATTTAGCATTGTCTACATTAAGGGTTCATAGGATATTCTGGAAGGAAAAATAGCTTGGTTTCCAACCAAGACCTTCCCAGTAAAACTGAACATACTTTTTTCAGGGAAAAAGATGGATATTCAATGAAATAGGGGACTTTCAAACTTTACTGATAAAGCAGCAAAGCTGAACAGAAAATTTAATCTTCAAGTATAGAACACAGGTGAAGCAAAGAAAGGGTAGACAGGTAGGGCAAATTATGAGGGATTTAATGATGTTGAACTACTTGAATTCCTGCATGGGAGATGATACTGATATGAACTTTTTCATTTATTAGGTCAATTAGAAGGAACCTATATAGACAAGACACACAAGGTAGTTGAATTTGAAAATATAATATATTAAAGAGTCAAGAGTTAATGGGTTGGAAAGGAATGTACTGGGAGATAGGGAAAGGAGAGGTAGAATGGGGCAAATTATTTCACATAAAAGAGACCAGGAAAAGTTTTTGCAATGGAGTAGAAGAGAGGGAAGAAGTGAGGAAGTGTGTGAGCCTTTACTCTCATTGGATGTGGCTCAGAGAGGAAAAAATATACACCCCCAATTGGGTATAGAAACCTATTTTACCCTAGAGAAAATAGAAGAGAAAGAGAATGGAAAAAAGAGGATGGGGGAGGAGAAGGAGGGGTGGAGGTGATAGAAGAGAGGGAAGATCATGGGATATAGATCAAATACAATATACTTTTGAAGAGGGACACAATGAAAGGAGAGAGAATAGAACAAATGGGGGTATGGGTAGTAGGATGGAGGAAAACACAGCTGGCAAAAGAGCAACTGTGGGGAAAAAATCAGAATAGTAGGATCTTATATTCTCAATATATTTCAGTTCATTGTCAGGTAGTAAAGATGTAGGCTAGTGTATGTTGTCACTCATGAAAGCCTACTTCACAACCTATCAATACCTTCATGATAGAAGGAAGATGCCCTTAATATGAATGGAGATGGTTCTAATAAAATTTAATATAGATAAGAAAGTAGGCACATAGGCTGATAGTTATTTCTATTTTCTCATGTGTCCAATTTTCTCTATGCATTTGGTTCCTGTCCTTCAGATACCTTACAAATAAGTCCCTTCAATATCTTCACCTTTGGTACAAATCTCCTCTATGTACACTTTTCTAATCTGGTTGCTTCTTCTATATTTGTTCTCTTACATGACATTTCTACTTCCTCTAAAAGGGAGCACAAATATAATAACTCCTCTGTCCTTGATAATGAGAAAATTTTGTTAAAAACATTTTGCAGGTCTTTTTCATTTTGTCTGCTTATATTATCTTCTGTTTATTAATCCTTAAATCTACTTGAAATGCCTTTGTTTAGTTTACCTTTTGCTAAACTGTCTTTAAACTTGTTTTATTGCTTCTCTGTTTTGTGTGGTGAAGATAGAAACGGGGATGTGGCCTAGATCTGTGATTTTATTGGTATAGGTAGCTTCTAGATGAGGAAACCCCCTCTACCAATTCAGACTGATATCTTCTCTGAAATACATACTCTTAGAAAGTTGATCAGAGTACAGAGATATTAAGGGACTTACCCACGGTCACACAGCCAATACATTTCAGAGGCAGCACTTGAACTCAGGTCTTCTAGTCTTCAAGGCCAGTTATCTCTTCACTATTTCACACCATCTCCAATTTTGTGATACTATTTAAAATCTTACAATCTTTTTTCCATAAAATTTTAGAAACAAATTTATATTCTAAATTACTCTTGGCTACCATCTCATAACACTCAACAGGTCAGTCAAGTGTGTGTTGATTAACATGATTTTAAGGCTCTTTTGGTCCCCTCTCTGAAAGAGGTAAATTAGAGGTTAACTATACATGTATTTTAAAGAGACTTTGTATTGTAGAGTACTGTTACACTAGCTCATTCTCATCTGCTCCTCTACCCTATCAGGACCTTGGACAAGACTCTACCAGCGTTTGACATGGCTTCCCAGTTACCATTTCCAGACCATGCTGTCTCACGTACTAACCTCCACCTCACTCCCATTTCTAGGTCCTCTTTATATATTTTTATTATCACATATCATTATATAATAGTAACATAATTATATATTACATAATAGGAGATATTACATAATCTCTGATTAGAATGTAAACTCCATGAAAGCAAGGACTATCTTGTTTGTTTCTGTTTATACTTTCTCTGCTTAATACAGGGCCTGTCACATAATAGGTATGTTAAAAAAATGTTCTATCTGAATGATCCAGTAAATAAATTGTTCTGCGTTTGTTTTAGGTTCATTTCAAGAAATCTCCTTTGGAAGCCTCAAATAGCCAGGCATTGCCCTCTGTCAAAGGAGACAACATTTTCTATGCTCAGCAGTCCACAGCTTCTATTTATTTTCTCCTGTTGCTAACTTGAGATGTTGATATTAATCTGCCCATCCCTCTGTGGTTTGTGGACTGGTTACCTTAGAGATCACCTCTCCCCCTGGGCCTGGGTGACAGACAGCCAGGATCATTGGGAGCCTTGGGGTTAATAGTCCCTCAACTAGGATTCCAGGGGTCTCCAGGGTGGGGAGAGAGTTGGATATTGCAAGTCACTTTGGTCTCCAGTTCTGAAAAAGATAACCAAATTACAGAAGGATTGCCAGGAACTGAAACGTTTATTATAGAATATATGGAAAGCAGCCCCCAAACACTGACTGTCTCCTGGAGACTATAACTAAGTTCCTGTGCCAGAGATGTTATTTTTGGAAAGTTTGAAAGGGATGCAAAGGTCCCTGTTCATTTCATTTCATTGACAACAGCTACCTTTGTTATCTCTCCATTATGCTTTTTTGATGGCCCTGTTTTTATGGGCTTGTGCATTTAAAAATAAAGATCTCCAAATATTTGTCATAGTTTAATTGAACTCAACAGACTTTTAACCCTAGTGAGTATGGTTATCTTTTCTTACATATCTGTCTGCTTGCTCATCACAGTTCTATTTATAGAAAATTAGGTGTATAGGATAAATTAAGCACTGAACCAGAAGACTGGAGACCAGGGTAACACATGTAACACAATGGATAGAGGATAAAGTCTAGAGTTAGGAGGTACTAAATTAAAATGTGACCTCAGATACTTAGTCATTTTATGACCTTAGGTAAGTCAATTAACTTTGTTTTCAATTCTATGAATATGTGCCAGTCACTTGATCAGCACTGGAAATACCAAAAGAGGCAAAAGACAGTCCTTGCTCTCAAGGAGTTTACAATCTAATGGGGAAAACAACATGTAAACAAATATATACAAAGTAAACTACATGCAGGATAAATAGGAAATAATTAAAAGAGTGAAAACATTGGAATTAGGAGAGATTGTAGAATGCTTCCTTTGGAAGGTGGGATTTTAGTCAGAACTTAAAGGAAGTCAGGGATATCAGTGGTTGGAGCAGAACAGTGAGAACTTTTCAGGCATTAGGGACAGCCAGAGAAAATGTCCAGAGTTAAGTTTGCTCATCTATAAAATGGGCATAATAATGGCACCCATCTACCAGGGATGTGGTGAGGACTAAATGGAATAATAATTGAAAATCAATTATCATAATGCTATTATACATAACTTTATATAAGCAAGAATTTTATAAATGTTTTATTATTAATATCATTATTACCAGCTATTTCCTGTCTCAGTTTTGTCATCAATAATATAAAGATACTACCATCTGCCACACCTCCAAATGTTGTTAGGAGAAGTCAATGATTGTGAAAATACTCTAAAAAAGATAGTACTATGCAAATGTAAGGATTTAAATTTTTAATCAATTACCCACATCAAAGTGATTTTCTCTCCCATGCATTTTTTCAGTTTATTATAGTTTAGTCTTAATGAACCAGCAATCTGGTTTCCACCCTTACTGCTTTCTTGAAACCATCCCACCCAAGGTCATGGATAACATCTTAGTATGATATTGGGGAGAATGAGCACTGGACTAAGACATGGGAGACCTAAATTCTAGTCTCAGCACATTCATACACTGACTCTCTGTGTAACCATGCACAAGTCATTCCATCTGTTTAGACTTTGCTTGCTTAATGGTAAAATGAAGAAGGAAGACTGGGTGATATCTAAGATGACATCTTCTCTAAAATTCTATTCTGACCAACAAATTGAACATTTTTTGTTCTCTTCCCAAGTATCCTCTCTGATGTTTCTGTAGTATCTCAAATTGTTATCCACCTCTGTATTCTTAAAAACTCTCCTTCTTTGGCTTGTATATCACTCGTCCATCCTATATGTTCCACCACTGCCCTGGTTAGCCATTCTCTGTTTCCTAACCAAACTCCAGCTATATTTCTCCTTTTCACTTTGTAAATACAAGCACACCCTGAGAGTCAGCCCTTCAGACCCCTTTCTCTTTACTCTCTCTTTCAGTGATTTCATCCATTTTCAAGAACTAGCTTAATTTCCCATTTGTCCTGATCATAGTTCATTTGTACATATTGGTTTGCTTGGTGTCTCCTTCTAGATTGTGAACTACTCAAGGGCAGCAATTATCTTGTACCCGTCTTTGTATCTCCAGTTCTTAGTTATTGACTGTCTAATTTAGTAGAAAGAGCATTGGATATAAAATCACAGGACCAAAATTCAAATCCTCACTTTGCTATTTATTAACAAGACTTGAAAAAGTCATTTGACTACTCTTGGCCTCACTTTCCTTACCTGTAAAATGAGAGAATTAGGCTAAATGATGTCTAAGGTCCTGTACAACTCTAGATCCTGAGTGCAAATGACTTCTTTCAATAATTATTTCTGTATTTATGACACTCAAATATACATGTCCAGTCCTACTTTCTCTGGGAACTCTCTTGCAGAAGCTAGGTAGTATAATGGATTAAGTGCTGAACCTGGAGTCAGGAAATTGTGAGTTCAAATCCAGTCTCAGATATTTACTAGCTGTATAAGCCTAGGCAAGTCATTTAAGCCTCTATCTGCCTCAATTTCTTCATCTGTAAAATGGAGATAATAATAATAACACCTATTTCCTAGGGTTGTTGTAAAGTTCAAATGAGAATAGTAGCTATAAAGTGCTTAGCATAGTGCCTGTCACATAGTATGAACTATGCAAATGTTATTTTTTAGTACTAACTCTGTAGCTGCCTTCTACCTATTTCCACCTTAATTAGCCTGCTATTATTTCAAACTCAACATGTCTCAAACCAAAATTTTCATTTTCTTCCATCCACTACCCTAATTCTCTTCCTCTCCCTTCTCATCCTCCTCCTCCACCCCAAACTCATCCCTCACTCCCAACCCTTATTTCACCCCTAGACTCTGAGCTGAAGCTGTGTATGGAGTAAACTAATAGGGAAGTAGGAACCCCTTTGGTGTAAGACAGCATGATCCAAATTTGTATATCAAGAATATAAACAGAAAGTTTGCTGAAATAAACCAGGGTTCATGGAGTGACCAGAGCCACAAGACTAAGAAGGTACTGGTCCGAAGTCTGGGAAGTCTACTAGGAGTTAGGGAGATGGAGCACACTAAAGACTGACAGAACTTCTCTGCCCAGAGCAGAGTTCAAAGAATTATAGTTTTAGAGCTGAAAAATCACCTAACCCAACTCTCTCCCCTTTCCCCATTTCACATTTGAAGTATATAAAAGATGTTTAACATGATTATGTATATATAGTCTATATCAAATTACTTGCTGTCTTGGGGAGAGATGAGGAAAGGGGAGGGGAGAAAAATGTAGAACTCAAAATCTTACAAAACTATGGTTACCTTTAATTGAAAAAAAATAAAATACACTAACTGAAGCACATAAAGTTTAAGTGATTTGCTCAAGGTCACACAGGGAAGGAGGTAGAACCAAGCTTATAACCAAGGTCAACTGAGTACAAGTTTCGAACTCTTTCCCTTATCTTTGGCATACTAATTTTCAAACTTCATTTTGGTCAAACAGGAATCCTTTCCATTATGTTCTAGAAGCTTTCTATAGTCCTGTACAAAATTTGTCATTTTTATTCTTTTTGACCTTCCTTCAATATTCATTCAGCAAACATTTGTTAAATGCATTCTTTGAACAAAGGTCTCCTAAATGAGATACAAAAATGAATAACAATCCTTATTCTCAAATAATTTCCCTTATTATATCAATAGTACCTTATTCTCTGTCACTAAGGCTCAGATATTTGCAGATCTAGCTCCTCTTTGTTTCCCCCTCTTCTCTGACCCAATCACAATCCTGCCAGTCCCCAAATTCCCCTGAATCATTTAAGCAATATCTTTTGACATTTGAAGGATTGTCATTATCAATTGGAATTAGATATGTTCTGGTTGGACCCAATGGGCAGAAGTAAAATAAGTTTCTTTTTTTGGGGGGGGGTTAGGTTTTTGCAAGGCAAATGGGGTTAAGTGGCTTGCCCAAGGCCATACAGCTAGGTAATTATTATTAAGTGTCTGAGACCAGATTTGAACCCAGGTACTCCTGACTCCAAGGCCGGTGCTTTATCCACTACGCCACCTAGCCACCCCATGAAATAAGTTTCTTAAGGAAACTACAAAATTAATAGAAGGATAGAGAAATAAGTAGGTAGTTAGATAGATAGATATAGATATAAATCTATCCATTTATATATATGTTTATATATGCACACATATGCATACACATTTAACTGCATGTGTATGTATATATATACGGATTTACATATTTATACATATGCATTTATTAGTGTGTCTCTAATTTGGGAGGAGTATTATTTATATAGTTTTCCAGAAACTCAGCCAGACCTTTGTGGGATATGTTGAGGAGGAAATTTCATTTGTGTATAGAGCAAACTAGATATCTCCTTAGGTCCCTTCCATTTCTGAAATTTCTGTTTTATTATTTATCTCCCATCTAAACCTTCCTTTCTACCCTCATTACTGCCACACTAAGTCAAAACCTCATCATTTTTGACTGTTACACTAGTCTCCTAATTGAACTATTTGTGAAACCCAAAAAATCCTTTTTGATCATGATGGATACTATATATATATTTTCTACTTTTTATGAATCAGATTTTCACAGAACACCTGTAGGGGCAGAGCTATTCCTGATTGGAGACTCTTTGAAGACAAACATGATCCAATTCATGTTGTTTCTTAATTTCATGTCAAAATCTCTGACCATCCATTATAATTTCCTTTTCAAAAATATTTACATATGGAGCTACACACTATGCAACTTGACAACCCTCATACATTATGAGTAAACCTCTATATGTGAACTAAAATATCTTATTTTCATTTTTAAATAACCATTTTTCTGAAATTGACACACTTTTTGTCCTAAACATAATCTGATATCAATAAATTTGTACTGTAATCATTGTAATTTCTTAGAAGTAATTAGTACATGTCTTCATTATTTTCTGTCAAATTTATTTGGAGGGGGGTGGCTAGGTGGCGTAGTGGATAAAGCACCGGCCTTGGAGTCAGGAGTACCTGGGTTCAAATCCGGTCTCAGACATTTAATAATTACCTAGCTGTGTGGCCTTGGGCAAGCCACTTAACCCCATTTGCCTTGCAAAAACCTAAAAAAAAAATTATTTGGAGGAACAGACCTAAATTCCAGTATAAACTATTAAATAATTAGCATTTTCTTTGAAGAGACAATAATCTGGACTTGGAGTCAGGAGGAACCTAGATTTGAATACCAGCTCTGATAATTCCTAGCCACATAATTATGGGTAAATCCTAACCTTTCTGAGCCTCAGTGTGCTCATCTACATAATGAAGATACTCAAATTACCTACCCAATTCATAAAAGTGAGGAAAGCACTTTTAAAATATAGGTTCCTGTAATTCATGGTACCTCTACATGGTGCCCCAGGAATGAGACCCTTCACAAGATGCCTCCTGAACTGGTGCACAAGTATACAAAGAGAAGGGAACTCGAATGATCTGTCCTTCAGGAAAATTTTTCTGGTTGTCTGGGATGAGAAATGTTCATAATGACCACTTTGCACAGTGCTTGCAGAACATTTTATTGTTCCAGGATGCTGAGCAACGTCCTCAATAATCAATTTCTCCCAGTCCCTGCTTTCCTACTATTTTTATGGCACTTTGCCACGAGGCTCCCAGATTGCAGGAAAAAAGGAAAGCTTTGATTGCATCATTCTGTGCATATTCTGTGCATCATTTGTTAAGATATTAAAATCTAATTTGGGGCTAATAAGTGAATATGATTACTGAAGGGAGAAAGAGAATGAGGGAGCTGGACCAAATGATCTAGGACAGAAGTAATTAATCTGGAGGCCATGAACTTTTTTAAAAAACATATTTTGAGAACTGAATTTCAGCATAATTGATTTTCTTTGCAAATTATGCATTTAAAAAATTTTCTGAGAAGTGGGGCCCAATGTTTTCATCAGACTGACAAAAGGGGTCCAAAATACAAAAGAGAATAAGAACTATTGATCTAGGTAGGGTTCCTTCTCCATATGATCAGATTATATACACCAACTGGAAATAAATCTACATCCAAAAGGTAATGTCCTGGAGTGGAAAGAATACAGGACTTCGTAAGCAGCTCAATGGATAGAGTGCTGAACTTGGAGTCAGGAAGACTTGAGTTCAAATCCTGCCCCATATAATTATTAGCTTTGTAACTTGGATAAGACATTGAACCTCTCCTAGTTTCATCATCTTTTAAAAGGGGGTAAATAATAGCATCTACCTTTCAGGGGTTTTGTGAGCATCAAATGAAATGACAGCTAAATTGCCATATGAATGCTAGCTAGCTATCATTCTTTTTCAAATCCAGTTCTGACACTTAAAGAGTGTGTTTAGATGAGTCAGTCTCATCAATCATCAAGCACATCAATCAAAAAGCAGTAAGTACTTATCAATCACCTTCTCTTTGCCAAGCACTAGGTCAGGTGCTGGTGATACAAAGACAAAAAAAGGAAAGGTTTCTAGTCTCAAAGATTTATATTTTACTTGGATATCTATCATGTACAACTATAAATACATACAGGATCAATACATGATAAACATAAAGGAGCTAAAGAAAGAAGCTAATTGAGATAGAAAGGCCTTCATCAATGGGAGCAGGAATCAAGAAAGACTACATGTAGAAGATGGTGCTTGAGATAAATCTTGAAAGAGGATTGTGACTCTATAAGAAGGAAGTAATGAGAGAAGCAACTCTAGCCGTGGAAGATGAACAGTACAAAGGTTGGAGGAATGTTATGTAGGAGGAATAGAAATGAGACCTTTTTGACTGGACAGTAGAATGCAGGAAGGGAGTAATACAAATTATAGAGGTTGGAAATATAAATTGGGTCAGATTATGAAATGTTTTCACCTCTCTATGCCTTTGTCATTCTCTAGTTCTAATATCTTTCCATTAAAGTGATCAAATTCACTTGGAGGGAGGGGATGATGGGGGGGGGGATAGTTTAGAAATGAAGTTTGAAAAACCTTACCCAAGTAACAGATTCTCTGAAAATATGACTAATCAAAATAGAACTCTAGGAATTCATGAAACAATGAGAAAATAAGAGCAAAAGTAAACATTCTCAGGAATGTGACAGTCAAGGTCTCCAAGTCAAATTAAAAGACAGTCAAAAACAGAGATCAAATATCAAGAAACCACAGGGTCTTACAGCACCCAGCAGCAACTACTATAAAGAAGAAAAATCCTTGAAATGTAATATACAAAAATGAAAAAGACAAAAGTTTATAGGCAAAAATAATGTTTCCCGCAAGACAGAATAATCCTATAATGGTGTCAGTGAAGAATGAAATTTTAATAGAAGACTTTCAAACGTTCTTGACAAAAAAGAATAAACCCAGGATGGCTAGGTGGTATAGTGGATAAAGCACCACTGGCCCTGGAGCCAGGAGTACCTGGGTTCAAATCCGGTCTCAGATACTTAATAATTACCTAGCTGTGTGGCCTTGGGCAAGCCACTTAACCCCATTTGCCTTGCAAAAAAAAAAAAAAAAAGAACAGACCCAAGTAGGAATTTGACTTGTAAATACTAGAATCAAGAGAAAATTAAAAAAACAAGAAGAGTAGCAATTATGATCTCAGACAAGGCAACAGTAAAATAGTTTAGTCCTCTTTTCCTGATCTTCTTTGCAAATGAAAATATTCATGCTTGATGATATTTGTCAAATTTTCAAGGAGGTATAAATATGAAGTGTATAAATGATAATGGGGGAGAAGAGATAAGTATACATTTAAAAACATAATATTGTCAAAGGGCACAGAAGGAATTAACTATGACAGGTGGTCTGAGGTAGTTTTTTTCCTATTTTAGTGTCCTTGATAAGAGGAGAAAAAGTGGGAGGAGGGGAGAAATCTGGAAAAGAAATGAATAAAAGAAGTTGGGAGAACTTATTACGTTGCATAATTTGGTTTTATGTGAAGAGTATGCAAACATGTAGGAAGGGGAGAGAGGAGAAAATAGTACATTAGCCCCAATCTTCTTTGAACTGCCCAAATAGGAGTTGGACTTACACAGACATGCATAAAAACACTTTTCTCTAATTCTGATAAAGTAATATATTAAATGCAGAAGGGAAAGAGTAAAGGCTATAGATTTAAAAGGGAGGATCGAGGAAAGAATGGAAAGATGATAAGCAAAACAAATTTTAACTTTGAAGAGAAGATAGTGAAGGGTAGGGTAAAAAGAAAGAAACAAAATGGAAAACCATTACTCTAGCTCTAGATGAAAAGAAAAAAGATCAAGCAATGGAGTAAATGCAGATCACTTCAATTAGAGATCACTAGCATTGATCTTTATATACCATTGTCTTCTTCTTTTTTGTAAATAAGACTGCAAAGTAGCAGAAAGAAAGAAAGGAAGGAAGGAAGGAAGGAAGGAAGGAAGGAAGGAAGGAAGGAAGAAAGAAAGAAAGAAAGAAAGAAAGAAAGAAAGAAAGAAAGAAAGAAAGAAAGAAAGAAAGAAAGAAAATAGTATAAGGGGAATGAGGGATATATAAGAATGAAATAGACAATTAACTATCATTAATTTGAATGTAGATGGTACGTACACCCATGTGACTGATTAAAGCAATATATTAGAAGAAAGGATACTATATATTTCTTACAAGAAACACACTTGAATCATAAAAGTTACACAAGCATTAAAATGAAAGGTTGGAACAGAATTTATTGTATTTCAGGTGAACTCATAACAAGAAGAGTAGCAATTATGCTCTCAGATAAGTCAACGGTAAAAATAGATATGGTAAAATGAGAAAAAAAAAGAAATAACTTTGCCCTTAAAACATCATAGGTAATGAAATGTTATTATTTAATACATATATAAAATGTCATAATATCTAACTATTTAAAGGAAAAGTTAACTGAAGTTAACTAAAATAAAATAAAAACTAGAAAAAATAAACATAAATAGAAAACCTGATATTAACAAAGATATTAACAAAATTGAAAGCAAAATGTACCTTTAACTGACAAATAAAATTGGAAGTTAGTTTGTTTCTTTTAAGAAACAACATATATAAGGTATTTATTTTTCTGGTTAAAATATAAAAGTTAATCAATAGGAGTGATTAAAAACATAACATTTAGAAATAAGTATACCAAAGTGTTCAATAAGCACGAAGACTTTAATACTACTGAGGTAAGTATTCACTATTTAACAAAACATTCTAGGAAAACCTGGAAGAAGTGGAATAGCAGTTAGGTTTAGAACATCTCCCACCATATGACAAAATAAATTCCAATTAGATGCATGACCTATATATAAATTGTTGCATCATAAACAAATTAGAGAATTAAAGGAGATAACTTTTACAGCTATCAAGGGGAGAAGAGATTTCTCTTTTATTGGAGGGCTGCAAGTATTTCTTATTTAAGAAATAAAAAGAATGAAAGATAATCTTGATTGTATAGAATTGAACATCTCTTGCCCAAACAAAATCAATGGAATTAAATTTGGAAGGGAATAAAATTGCAGCAGTTTTCTCTGATAAAGACCTGTTATCCAAGATGTAAAGGGAATGGATTCAAGTATATATGAACATGAGTTATTTCCCAGTGGATAAAGGGTCAAGGGATATGAACAGGCACTTATCAAAAGAAGAAAATCAAGCCCTATGAAAAAAATATTACTAATAAGTAATTAGAGAAATATAAAAGAATTTTGAGGTTACACCTTTCACCCAGCAGAGTAACAAAGATGACAAAAATTTATTGAAGGAGAAAAGAGAGGACAGGTATACAAATACATTTTTTTAAAACAAATACATTTTAGTGAAGATGTGTTGATCCAACTATTATGGAAAGGCCATATCTAGAGAAACATTCAGTGCAGGACCTTTTGTTGTAAAAATGGAAAAAAAATAGAAACTGGAAGAATATTCATCACTTGGGGGGAATAGCTTAAAACATTATAGCATATTTATGTAATTGAACATTACTGTGTCATAAGAACTAACCACAGGAACAGACTCAAACAAACTAGGAAGATTTGTATTGAACTAATACAGAATGAAGTGCACATGAACAAAGCATTGTAAAGAAAAAGCAACTTTGAAAGACTTGAGAATTCTGATGAATTACTAATATAATCCTCAGAAGACAATTTCATGAGTAGAGGTGATGGATCAAAGTGATGAAAAGTGTCTCTGAGACAATGCAAACAAGGAAGACACTTTTGTCCTGTTGTGCTAAATTGAGTATATATAAAAGAAAAGAAAGAAAGAAAGAAAGAAAGAGAAATTGTAAAAGAAAGAAAGAAATTGTACATATTGAAAATAGTCTGGTCTTCTTTTCCGAATCTTCTTTGCAAATGTCCATTCTTGGTAATATTTGTCAAATTTGCAAATTAAGTAAAAAAAAAGACAGGCCAGCTCCAATAGCATCCTTACCATATCCTGTACCTTCTGTTTAGAGTCTTGCTAAACAAGCACCTGGAATCTGTGTGGGCATAATCTCTGTTTAAAGTTTCCCAGTTTCCCATGGTTGACTGTTTTCTTCCCCAGGCCTTAATGCTCTGATAGCTCACTTCATGGATGCCATAAAGCTGTAACCAGAGATCATCAGTCAGCACTGCTAGAAGGAAGAATTGGGGGAGACAAGATATCCTCTAGGGTCTGTAATTTATTGGGTTTCTGTGGGTAAAATGTCTTTGAATGTGCATCTGTGCCTGGATTCAATTCCCACATGCTCCATGCTGCCCAGATCTGCTGCACACCAGATCTGCCTCTAGGGCAGAATAAAAGTTTTAAAAACCTGGAGAGGCAGAGAACCCTGTTACAAAGGAAGGGCACTAATTCTCTGTCCTAGCTCATTTTCAGAAAGGTGCTAACCAGTTAATCAGTGGTGGTCGATACTGGATGTTCTCACAAAACAACTTGAAGGCTCAAAAGAGCTTTGCTGTAGATGCCGCAGGAGGGCTATGAGGTTAGAGTCTTTTCCCAGGGTGCTAATTAAAAACAAAACCAGACCAACGTGGATGCTGTAAATAATTCAACTTGCAGAACCTTGGGGTTCACCCTACTGCTCAAATCCCTGCAGAGTGCCTCACTTATTGTGGTTTTCAGAGCTTTGGAGCATCCTCCCCAGGAGAGGCTGAAACTTCCTGGCCCATGTGGATTGCTCTATATTGAACCTGTGAGATGAAGCACAGTTCATTAGTCTCAGGGTGGGAAGACTGGTGAGCCCCCAGGTGATCAAGGAGTTCTCAGAACATAAAAATTGTCCTATTGTGTCCCCTAAGTCCAGTCTTCTGTTGTGGGAAGTCATAGAAATTTTCTTGGGGGTCAGCCTTAATGGTAAGAGATATGCCCCTGAACATTGTAATTTTCTGTCACAGATCATTATATAACTGCCAACTGTGAACTGATTTCAAAAAATCCTTCATTTTCTTGGTATGTGTAGTTCTTCTATTCAAAAAGATCACCAGCTCCCTGATATCTCATTAAGAAGACCTGAATTCAAAACTTGTTTTGGACTCTTACTGGCTGTGTGACTCCAGGTAAATCACTTATCTTTTCTCAGACTCAGTTTCCTCATCTGAAAAATTGAGATAATAAAAATACATACTTCTCAGGATTGCTGTCTGGACCAAATGAAATAACAAATGTAAAGCCATTCATGAGGGATGCCAATGAGGTTCACTTCACTCCCAGTTCAGTTCTCTGAAAAGACTGTCTCATCTACTCCTCCTTCCCACTCCTTGTCAGCTCCCCTTTACCTTTACCTTTTGTCTTCCCCTAACTCAATGTGAGGTTCATCTTGTTTCTATTGTTTTTACACCTTCAGCATTTATCAAAGTACTTAGCTCACAGTAAGAACTTAATAATGCTATATCTATATATCTATCTATAATTTATCAATCTATCTCTATTTCTCTCTCCAACCCATGCTCTCTAAAGTACTCTGTCAACCTAAAAGTGCTAGTTATAAACAACATTGATGAACTTCAATGGACAAAATTTATTCATCCCCAGAGAATCATCTTTCTGATGATGATGATGCTCTTTGCTCTTACCTAAAAAGGTCACAAGATGGTAGACACATAGTTAATTGCTGGGCTTAGACTCAAAACTCTTCCAACTTGGTAGGACCCATCAGAGTATATATTCTATTAGTATATCCTTTGAGAACCCAGAGTCATTTTCACACCAAGATGGAAAACAGTATGACTTAATGCAAAGAGGACTGGACAAAAGACCTGAACTTGCATCCTTACTCTGATATTTTCTGGGTGATCAAGGGAAATGTGCTTAACCTTGGTTTAGCCTCTTTTCTTCATCTGTAAATTGGGAATATTATATGCACATTGTAGCTCAAGGGACTATTATGAATCTTTAACAGTATTTAAATCTCAGGTATTATTATTTATAATAATCACTAATACAGAATTTAAGTGAAGGATTCATGAATTTATCTGAATTAATTTGTAAACTCTTATTCACCTCATTCAATAAATATTATTAAGAGGGGAAAACTCAAAGATAAATAAGATAGTATTTATTCTTAAGGAAATTACAATTGAGTAGGAGGTGATAATAATGTGATTTGTTGTTGCTGTAGTGTTTCTTCATGACCCTGTATTGGAGTTTTCTTGGCAGAGATACTGAAGTAGTTTCCCATTTCCTTCTCTAGCTCATTTTACAGATGAGGAAACTGAGGCCAACAGGGTTGAGTGATTTGCCCAGAGTCGCACTGCTAGTAAGTATCTGGGGACATATTTGAATTCATGAAGCTGTGATTCCTTGATTCCAACTCCTGTGCTCAATTCTCTGTGTCACATATCTGCTTCTAATACCAGTAAATATTGAGGAAAGGAGTTTAGATGTTATGAGACTACAGAAAACATTTCTAGTTTCAGCTTTTTTGGAGGGATGTGAGAGATTGGAGAAAGAATTTAAGACTACTTCATGGGAAAGGTGGCAGTCCAGTGCCTTAAAGCTGTCAAGGTATCACCAAACAACAATGGGAAGGAGGGACTACTCTAGGTATCTAGAACAGTATGAACAAAGGTGAAAAGATGGGCAAGTATAAGCTAATCTTTGCTATAGGGAACCATACAATTTGCCTAGTTTGTGGTAATGTATGTGATGGGAAGGCATATAAAGGGAGATAGTATGGAAAGGTTAGTTGGAGTTTATCAATATTTTCAACCTGCACTATGCTTTTGAATAAGGTCTTTGAGTTTGCTCCCTGCAGAGTAAAGTAATACTCTTTTGGATTTAGACTATATTTCTCTTTCAAGCTTCAAGAAGCAATCTTTCAATCTAGTTATTTGATCTTTGTCCAAAAATTCTGTCTGAACCCATGCTCTTACTGATACTGCCAAGGCAACATTAGGGTATGGCAGATGTAGCTCCTGAATGTACCAAGTCACATCAATACACATTTATTAAGCATCTACTATGTGCTTTGCTAAACTCTGGGGTATAAAGAAAGGTAGAAGTCCTGCCCTCAAGGAACTCAGTCTAATGGGGCAAGCAATATGCCAACATCCTTGTACAAACAAGACATATACAAGAAGTATTGGTGATAATGTCAAAGGGAAAGCATGGTGGCTCTTTATTCTCGAAGAAGACCCCAACATCAGGGAGGCGATGCCATGACAAATACATGAATTGGATTAGAGTGAGAGGGTGCTGTGCTAAATCACCAGTCTCACTTTCTCCTCCAGGATCAGATATGGATCAGGCCGACTGGAGATGGCCCTGGATGCAAGGCAGTTAGGGTTAAATGATTTGCCTAAGGTCACACAGATTCTAAGCATCAAGTGCTGAGGTGGAATTCAAACTCCCATCCTCCTGATTCCAAAACTAGTGCTCTGTGCACTGTGCCACATAACTGCCACCTTCCTTGCCTCCAAGACAGCCTACCACTACTCTCATTTTGCCAAACTCCAATCTGTGGAACCCCCACCTCTCTCACCTGGCTGAAGTCCCAGAGAGAGGTCTGATAACCCAGTCTTGTAGAAAGTATTACTTAGCTGAGACTTGAAGAAAGGCAGGAAAGGTAGGAAAGGTGAGGAGGGAAAGGATTAAAACAAGAAAGTGAAGAGAGGAATGGGGAATGCAAACAACTACCATAAAAAGAATGGAGACATGATGTTTCAAACAAATGGTCAGCTTTCTAACGTTATCTGGACCCTAATTCAGGGACTGAGGTGAGGAGGCAGTAGGTGAGGCAGAACTGAACTTCACCTCTGATTGCAAAGCCCTTCTGTCTCATCTGCTCTGCAAATGTGCTGCCCCCTCACCTCAGTGCCTGCTTGAGATCCAGTGCTGACCTCCCCAGCTTGAAACTCTGAGGCTCCTGTACCTGATTTTTCTCAAACCCTTGGATTTGAGAGTTCTAGAGGAAAAAAATCCTAAATTCTTGAACCAGCCTGACATTTGATTACTAGAATCTGCTAAAGAATTAGCCTGGAGAAGAGACTTATAGGGAATGGGACAACTCCCTTCGAATATGTGAGGGGGGAAAAGGAATGAGAATTACTTGCTATCCTAGGGTGGGAGGGAGAAAACTTGACAAAAAATGAATGTAGAAAATTATCTTTACATATAATTGGATAGATAAATAAATAATAAATAAAAAGGTGGTGGGATCAGACCGGTTCTGTTTGTTCAAAGAGGACAAACCCAGGACCAAGTTAGTTGAAAAGAGGAAAATTTCGATTTGATTTCAGGAAAGCTTTATACAAAAATGAATCCCCTCTTCTCTCCTACCGAAAGTCTTTGGACAGAGGCTGGATGATCAATTGTTGGGTATGTTTCAGTAAGGATTATTTTCAGGTGTGGGTTAGACTTATCCATAACAACAACAACAACCAAAATAAGCATTTCCATAGTGCTTTTAGGTCTGCTAGGGGTGGCTAGGTGGCACAGTGGATAAAGCACTATTCTTGAAGTCATTTGAGCAGGAGTTTGAATAGATACTTCATTCTCACTAGCTATATGACATTGGGCAAGTCACTTAACCCTGACCGTCTCACATTCAGGGCCATCTCCAGTCATCCTGATTCATATCTGGCCACTGGACCTAGATGGTTCCAGAGGAGAAAGTGAAGCACAGCCCCCACACACATACACACTCAAGTCCATTCATGTGCATGTCATGATATCACATCCCTGAAGTCACAATCTTCTTCAAGAATGAAGAACAAACCTCACCAGCATCATCAAAGTCTATTAAGTGATTTACAAAGAGTATCTCATTTATTCTTCATCATAACCCTATAGAGTAGGTGCTATCATTATCTAAATTTTATACATGTGGAAACTAAGACCAAGAGAGATTAATTGACTTGCCCAAGATCATGCGATGGTGTCTAGGGCAGGACTCAAACTCAGGACTTCCTGAGTCTAAGTCCAGTATGCTGTCCATTCCGTCACTTAGATAGCTCCTGAGGTCCCTTCCAATTCTCCATTTCTTCAATTCTGAGATGAGTTCATATTGAAATTCTATTTCTTTTTAGAGGATGTTACCACCAAGACATTAGTGATTAGCACATGTCAAATATACTTCCTTGCAGGGGACAGATAGCCCATCCAGAATAGCAGAGAGGATTCAATACTCATAAATACAACACAACCCATGTCACCAACTAAGCACAACAACAAATTCAAAAAAGGCATAGTGCAGGAATGGGCCCCTGGTGACTGACTGCCTTAGAGAATACAGTGGTATCACATGATTCCACTGGTCCCTCCAAAGCCTTAACTTTCTATGACAGATTCACATATGCTTTGACCCTACCCAATGGGCCAGATCTGCAGATTTATTCAGAAAATCTGGCAGTGCCAAAACAAGAGACCACCCCTTGAATTTTGAAAGAAGGGGGTCTCTAGTTTTAGCCTAAAGACAAATGATGAGGGCTTTGGCTTATGTAAATGGCCCAGGAAATACAACCTCTTGAGCTCTTGCCTGAAGCATTCTCTAACAAAAGCACAGGTAGAAACCACACATTAAATAGTGAAACATTTAACTGGAAAGGATTTGTTACATAATTAGCAGAGAATGTCAAGGGATGGTCATTCTCACCATCAGCCACAACCAAAGGGGTAGGGAGTAAGGAGGGAGGCTCTCATTTCTCACAGATTCCCAGGCTTGTGAGGGGAAGGGAACATTCTCAGGAAAATTAGTACTCCAAATTGGGTCATGGCTGAAAACTTCTCATGGCTCACATCCTAGCAACCTGTCATGGTCTGCTATTTCTCTGCCTTGCTTTTTTTAAAAGCCCCCTTGTCAAAGAGGGCCCTGAAGCTTTGCTTGCAGCTTCCCCTCCACTCCACCCCCACAGCTGTCATCCACAGAAGCTCTACCCTCTCCCATGATCTCTGCTTCCAAAGCTGTCATCTGCTCCTATGTCTCCCTTCCTAGGGGTGGGAGTGGGCAGGGTAGGAAGGCTAGTATCCTTTTATGAGACTGGTCAGAGCCAACATATCTCTGAGCAGGATGAACACATTTTCAGCTCTTGAATTAGAAAGGCCTCCCCAAACCTGGCTGTCAAAGAGAAGTTTATTGAGGGAGTCATCAGACTTTTTTCCTTTTCTTAGCTCACCTCTCACTCTTCAGCTGGTAGGAGTGAAGGCTGGTAAATTGGCAATCTTTATGCCTAGCCCAAGCTCCTTTCAACTCCTATCATGTCTTTGGCACCTGGTACTAGGGCTATGTGAATAAGACTCCAGAAGACCCTTATCAGTTGTGGAGAAGTGGAGTTGGAGACCTTTGTCCTGAAACTAAGGTCATTCTTTTTACATACCTTTCTTTCTTTTTTTTTTTAAACTTTCATTTTTATTCACGTTTTTTAAACTTTTGCTTACATTTACAGATTATTCTGGATTGTGAGAGATCTTTATTTTAAGATTGGGTTGCATTATTTAATATTTTTCCTGTGATCCATCTTTCCTGCAATTTGTTTTTTTAATTTAAATTTATTTTTTATTAAAGATATTATTTGAGTTTTACATTTTTCCCCCAAGCTTGCTTCCCTCCCCCCCACAGAATGCACTCTGTCAGTCTTTACTTTGTTTCCATGTTGTACCTTGATCCAAATTGGGTGTGATGAAAGAGAAATCATATCCTTAAAGAGAAGTCTAAGAGGTAACAAGATCAGACAATAAGCTATCTGTTTTTTTTCTAAATTAAAGGGAATAGTCCTTGTACTTTGTTCAAACTCCACAGCTCCTAATCTGCATCCAGATGGCACTCTCCTTTGCAGACAGCCCCAAATTGTTCCTGATTGTTGCACTGATGGAATGAGCGAGTCCTTCAAGCTTGAACATCACTCCCATGTTGCTGTTAGGGTGTACTACATACCCTTCTTAATTGGAGTCCCAAACTGTTTGATAATTTTTGGTACTGGACCAGGACCCTCTTTTAAAATGAATAAATGAATGGATGAATGCATTTATTAAGGCTACCAAATCACAGTTCTAAGAATGAGAGATACAAATAGAAAAATAAAACAGTCCCTGTTCTTAAGAAACTCACATTCTAATGGGAGATAGAAGGCATATGACTATTGACTGCAAGTCTCAGAGAGAGTCCCACAGTCTAGTGATAAAGCAGATATGAATGCCTCTTCTTTAATGTCCTTTCCATTGATTAAATTATATCAGTTTCTGATATTTAACCATCTGACAGTTCCAAGGACTTTGGTGACAAGAACGTTCTTCTCTGGGTCTCCTGTAACTCTCTGGCTGGAGCAGCAGGAACATTGGCCAGGCTGCACCTCCCTGACGTCGCTTCCTGGGCTGATGGCTGAGGACAGTGGGAGAGAAGCATTGCCATTCTCAAAGCTCTTGGGTTCAGTGTCGTGAGCTGTCTCTTTGAGAATCTTTAGCCTACATTCCCAATCATGGGAGCATTCTGGGCTCATTGTGGGGGGAAAGGGTGTTGTTATCAGGAGCCCACACTTTTATTTCAACTACCGTTGAAAGTTAACCAAAGAGTCACACTGATATCCTCAGAACAGATCAGAACTTGCAGCTTGAGTTTTGACAAGGGATAAGAAAAAAATACTCTAGTTTAGACAGCAACACTCATCCACATTCATCATGCCTTTTGGTATTTGTGCCTGACTACAGTAGATCATCTTGCTTTAGCTAAATATGGTGAGTGATCGTAGTGGCATCTGATACTGTCACTGCATCACGGATGGAAGAAAGGAAGGTGTTGGAGGTGGAAGCCATATGGCAAAGAGACAGATTCTTGTTGCAACATTATTTTGTAGTCCTCCTATGATCAAATTTTCCAAATTTCTTGGAATCCAATTACAGGAAGTTCTTTGAATTCAGTTTAACTCGACAAATATTTATTAAGTATTTACTGTATAGAAAGCATTGTGATTGGTGCCAAGGGGAAAAGCAGCTTAAAACAGAAAAGATCTCTGCCTTAACCGAACATGAAGCCAGGTGGGGAGGAAGCAACACAAACTGAGAAAACTGAAATCTGAAACAAAGTAATTACATAAGCTTTGCCTAGGTAGGGTTACTGCCTATCAGAATGATAGGTACTGTTAAGGCCCAGAATTGAGAAGATCACAGTGGAGTGCTAGAAAGGCTAGAATTCAGAAGACCGAGATGAAGTCATGTACCTTTCAACATCTTGTTGTATCACTTTGATCAAATTATTTCTCTTTTCTGTAACTCAGTTTCCTCATCTGTAAAATAAAAGGGTTGGATGCGAGAAAATTTGAGTAAAAAGCAAACTGTAGTAGCTGCAGATAAAAAATATTTAGAAACCAACATCCTCAAGTGATTAAAAATTGAAATGTATACGGAGCAGGGGTAGGGTACACTTGTAAAGAAAATTAATAAGGGATTGTTTTAAAACAGTCCTTTGGGAATAATTATTCTTGATCTCCTGTAGCTTTCACAGCCCTGTCTGCAGTTTGGGGTCAGGTTCAATGCACTATACCCAAGAAGATAATGTCTGTTTTCCCTGGGAGACAAATAATCATTTTTTAAAAAATCATCACATACAGAGAAAAAGTTTTTTCCTATAGAGCTAGTTAAATTTCAATATGGCTAATTGACCAATTTATAATAGCAATAATAATAATAATAATAACTCATAATTCCATAATCCTTTGTTATTTACAAGATGCTTTCCTTAAACCATGCTATGAAGTAGACTTTATAATATGATTTTACTCATTTATAAAGATGCAAAACTAAGATCAAAAAGATTGAGTAATCTGGCTCAAGATAAGTGTGAGTAATCTATCGTTTCTCAGAATCACTAGAGATTGTACTTTGTATATAGGTGAAATTTCTAAAGAACCAAGCTTACCCATTTGAATGAATGCATAAATGAGTGATTTTTGTGTGTGTGTGTTTTGTTTTGTGTTTTTTTTTGTAATGCAATGGAATTAAGTGACTTGGCCAAGGTCACACAGCTAGGTAATTATTAAATATCTGAAGCTAGAATTGAACTCAGGTCCTTCTGACTCCAGGGCCAGTGCTCTCTATCCATTGCGCCATCTAACTGCCCCATGAATGAGTGATTTTTAAGCACAGTTTACGGTGCTGAACACTGAAGATAGAAAGAGAAAAGCAAGATAGTTTCTCCTCTCAGTGAACTTATATTCTAATATAGAAGTCAAGCCATGTAAGAAGTTTCAGCTACAAATCAAATGGAAAGATTTCATGGTCCTTAAGGCACACTGATAAAGAAGATGAGAATGCATAATCTCTAATGTCATTTCTATTGGTAACTATATTTATATCTAAGGAACCATTTGACAGTACCAAGGACTCTGGTGACAAGGACATTATTTCCAGATCTTCAGAAACTTTGGCTCCTGAAGAGTCGGGAGCTCAGTACCCCAGAAGAGATTATCTCCAACAGGGTTTGTTTCCTGGCATGTTGGTCTAGGAGCTGGACTGAAACTAGGAACACAGGATTATGGGGAGGGAGTGCTGCTACTTCCAAATGGTGGCAGTTGGTCAGCAGTTGGTGGCAAGCTAAGTGGACCCCTTCTCTGCCGTGATGGATCCCCTCAATGATGCTTTGTGGAATACAGGCTAGGAGGAGGATCAATGGTCTTACACTACAAAACATGTAATATTGACTGTTTGGTTAGAAAATCTTTCTAAAATGTAGGATATATAGTTCCGTCTCTCTATATAAGAACAACGAATATGATTGGAAGTTTTTCTCCATGGCTCAGGTTTATTATTATGAACGTCAGCTATTAAACTTCATAAGACCTTGTATTTCATCAATAGAGGTACCTCCTCTGTGACACACATCACAGTCCCACAGATCTAACTTTAGTGATTAAAAAAAATCCATCAACTGACGATTGCCCTTTTGAACATAGTTATGTTGGACCTTGGACACTAAAGCCTTCACTTCCTTGAAATCCTTCTAAAGCCTATCTTCAGCCATCATAGTTGAACAAGGATAACAGCATGCAACAATGAAGCATATTTTGGTATAGGATTTATTGTCATATGTAATAAAACAATGACTTTTGAAGACATTGAGGTATATGGAACTCTCTTTTCCTGAAGCCAATGAACCCAGATCTTAGAGCTACTCTTATTTTAGGGGTTGCTTTTAATTATTTTCCTGCTATGATCTCCAAGCTATCAAAATGTAAGCTCCTCTTTTGTGCATGCTTGTCTCCAATAGAGACACTGCTTGTGACTTATAGATTCTAAACTTCCTCCTATAATCTGGAGAACTAGCTAAACAAGCTTATGAGACCTATATATGACTCTTGGGTGTCATGGTGGCTAGAGAGATGGACTTGGTAATAGGAAAACCTGAGATTCAAATCTAACTTCACATAGTGATTAGCTGTGTGACCTTGGACAAGCCACTTTACCTCTGTTCGATATAGTTTCCTCATCTGCAAAATCAAGATAGAAATAACAACCCCTGTGTGGCCTTGGGCAAGCCACTTAACCCCGTTTGCCTTACAAAAAAAAAAAAAAGAAATAACATCCCCCTCCCAGGGTTTTTTTGAGGGTGAAATAAGAAAATATTTTTAAAGCACTATAGGTGTGCTCATTATTTTTAAAGCTCAGCCATGTCAAGATTACCAAATTCTAAGTGAAGAAGTCACTGGTCCTAAATTCCTAATCAAGAAAATGAGGAATTTAAATTAGGTGATTTCTTCCAAGTCTGAAATTCTAATTCATTTCATAATTGTCCAAATAATACAAATAGTACCTATGAGCTGTGCTGACCTCCATTCTGCAAATGTCATTCCCCAAAGGTTATACTTTTCATCTAATGATCCAGTGATGAAACTTGGAAAAGATGCAGATATTCAGATATCCTTTGGTACCCAACTCAATCAACAGTTAGCATTCTAAATAAAGTCCAGTTTAGCATTTGGGTTTGGATCTCACTAGATCTTCTCCAGACCATTTGGCTGTGCTAAATTAAACATTTCTGACTTTTAGATCGATGGTGAGTGGGACATTACCTTAGACATTGAAAGAATGACTTGGTGATTGTTTACTAAGGCATTGCAGAAGAAGGTATAATCTATAGAAACACCTGTTAACAGGAATATGCATTACTTAGAAGAAAGGGAAAGATCAACAAAGCAGCCTGAATTAGTTTATCAGATTAGGCAAATTCTGCCTTAAACAAAGTAGCTCCTTGAGGAAATAGGGGAAAAGAAAGAGAATTCAGATGCTAAGAGTTAGGTGGCTGTACTCATGTGGAACATGGCAATCTTACAAGGAGAACAGGTCTAATGGAGCACTTCCTGTGAAAAGGGGTTAGCAGAAGTTCATTCAGTCCCTGGCATAGGAAAGGGTTGGGGATATATATCCATTAGCCTCTACATTTGGACAATCATGTCCTTTTTAATACCCAGGAAAGAGCATCTTATTATTAGATTTATAGGCAGAAGTAAATGTGTACTCCGACCTCAAATTTTATAAAGAATTAAACTGAGACCAAGAGAGTTTAAGTGACTTATCCAAAGGCACACATCTATTCAGAAAACAACAGAGATTTGAACTGAATTCCTCTGCCTCCTGATCCATTAATCTCTCCAAAACACCATGCACCCTCTTCCTTAAAAAAAAAAAAAGAAAGAAAAGGGACAGCTAGGTGGTGCAGTAGACAGAGCACTGATCCTGGAATCAGGAGGACCTGAGTTCAAATGCAGCCTCAGACACTTAATAAATTACCTATCTGTGTGACCTTGGGCAAGTCTTTTAACACTATTGCCTTGCAAAAAGAAAGGAAAAAAGTCATGAGAATAAATTCTTTGAACAACAATCTCTCAAATTCCTATGCCTATCCTAACCTCCCCTTCAGTCTTCATGTGACAGCTCTTCGAATATTTGAAGACAGCTATGATATCTTCTCTTCTCTCTTTAACATATTGAGATTGTTAATTGAGCATTAGGTAGATGGAGGGTAATTAACAAGCCACAAACCCATCAGTGAGTTGAGGATGTCTACCCAAACATGTGAATACTTTCCCCAGCAGAATGGGTGGATGAGAATAATTTGTTCCAATGACCATGAAGGCAACCAAAGCAGGCATTGTGGTGTGCTTAGAGTTTGGTCAGACATCAAAGACACCAGGGTCACCTACTGTATCCTGGGTCATTTGAATTTTGTCTTGCCACTGGATTTTGATGAATCTGGAAGAGAGAGTGAGGCTGACAACTTTGAGCAACTTTGTCTCATTTAAATCCAATTCACTCATGAGTCAGGACATCACCTTGTGATACTATTGGTCCTCTTTGAAATGAAGAACAGGCTGGATGAACCATGACTTAATAAGTTTCTTATTTTGATGTCCATTAAGTAATTTCTGTAGAAAGAGAAATGATGGGGGGGCAGAGCCAAGATGGCTACAAGAAGGGATCGAGTCTTAGGCACTCTCTGACAAAACTTCTAAACTAAGGACTCTAACTAAACTTCGGAGAGACAGAACCCACAAAGGGACCCAGCGAGGCAGTTCTCCTACTCAAAGTAACCTGGAAAAGAGCAGAAAGTCTCTGCTCCCCTGGGGTTGGAGGGGCAGCCTGCCGGAAGGGTGGCCCACGAGAATGAAAGAACTTCAGCCTCCTGGAGGCAGCCCCAGGGCGCTGGGAGTCCCAGCTCACAGCAGCAGAGGAGTCTCCTGAGCTGCACCCCGGGGAGCATCAGGAACAAAGTGGGGGAACAGCAGGGGACCTCTGCCAGAGCGAGCACGTGGAGCCCAGCCCTCAGGGCACACAGCAAGCAGCTTGGTCTTTCAGCAGCCCAGATCCAGGAACAGAAGCAGGCAGAGCCAGTAAGCAGGAGCCCCCAGGGCAGGAGCCCATTGAACCTAGGGAGGGGAGTGAAGAGAGAGAGAGAGAGAGAGACTGCTGAGCTCTGTCCTCTGCCCCTGGAACAGGACTCTGGGGTTCTGACCACATTCAGAACCTGATTGAAGTCTAGGTCACCCATAGAATCAGCCCCGTGGCACAGGGGGGCGCTTATGGTCATTCACAGACCAGGAGGGAGGACAGAGCCTCACACACTGAGACCCTTGTGGGAGTGCCCCAAAAGCTCGGGAAGCACCCCCAAAAACAGGCTTAGGCTGGTAAAATGAGCAAGCAGAGAAAAAAAAGGAACACCATTGAGAAATACATTATCTATGATCCCAAGAAGGATCAATATACTCAGTCTGAGGATGAGAAACACAAGCTCCTGCATCTAAAGGCTCCCAGAAAAACAGAAATCAGGCTATGGATCAGGCTATGACAGAGCTCAAAAAAGACTTTGAAAATCAAATGAGGGAGTTAGAAGAAAAACTGGGAAAAGAAATGAGAGAGATGCAGGAAAAACATAAAAATGAAGTCAGCAGCTTAGTCAAGGAAATCCAAAAAAATGCTGAAGAAAATAGCATGCTAAAAACCAGCTTAGGTCAAATGGATAAAACAGTTAAAAAAGTTATTGAGGAAAAGAATGCTTCAAA
The DNA here is from genome assembly GCF_037893015.1 of Macrotis lagotis. Taxonomy (NCBI): domain Eukaryota; kingdom Metazoa; phylum Chordata; class Mammalia; order Peramelemorphia; family Peramelidae; genus Macrotis; species Macrotis lagotis. The sequence goes on from NC_133660.1 coordinate 204,396,503, forward strand.
AAGCAAAATTGGCCAGATGGAAAAAGAGATAAGAAAACTCTCTGAGGAGAACAAATCCTTCATACAAAGAATAGAATTCAGGGAGATTGATGAATTTACCAGAAATCAGGAATCAATACTTCAAAACCAAAAAAAATGAAAAATTAGAAGAAAATGTGAAATCTCTCATTGAAAAAACAACTGATATGGAAAACAGACTTAGGAAAGATAATTTAAAAATTATTGGAATACCTGAATGTCATGATCAGGAAAAGAGCCTTGACATCATTTTCAAAGAATTACTACAGGAAAATTGCCCTGATATTCTAGAAGCAGAGGGCAAAATAGAAATGGAGAGAATCCACTGATCCCCCCGAGAAAGAGATCCCAAAAAACCAACCCCTAGGAATATTATAGCCAAGTTCCAGAACTCCCAAGTCAAAGAGAAAATATTACAAGCAGCCAGAAGGACACAGTTCAAATATCGTGGAGCTGCAGTCAGGATCACATAGGACTTAGCAGCAGCTACATTGGAATACAATATACCGGAAGGCTAAAGAGCTTAGAATGCAGCCAAGAATGAACTACCCAGCAAGGCTGAATGTCCTCTTCCAGGGAAAAAGATGGACTTTCAATGAACCAGGGGAATTTCAAATGTTCCTTTTGGAATGGCCAGAGCTGAACAGAAGGTTTGATCTTCAGATACAGGACTCAGGTGAAGCATGGAGATTGGAGGAGAGGGGGAAATTATGAGGGACTTAATGATGATGAACTGCATGTATTCCTGCATAGAAAAATGACACTAATAATACTCATATGAACCTTCTCAGTTAATAGAGCAGGTAGAGGGAGCTTTTATAGTTGAAGCACAAGAGAAAGCTGAATTCGAAGATAAAATATGCTGTAAAAATGGAATCAATAGAAAAAAGGGGAAATGTAATGGGAGAAAGAAAAAGGAGAGGGGGAATAGGCTACGATATTTCATATAATAAGATTTTTCTTTATTACAATGAGCTATTGCAATGATATGGAAGGGGAGAGGCAAGGGGGAATGAGGGAACCTTTGCTCTCATCAGAGGTGGCTAGGAGAGGAAACAGCATATATACTCAATGGGGTATAGACATCTGGAGTAAAAAAGGAGGCGGGGGACCGGGGAAGGAGTGGGGATGTGAATAAGGAGGAGAGCATGGACCATGGGGGGAGAATGGTCAGATATAACACATTTTCTTTTTTACTTCGTGCAAGGGGCTGGGATTGGAAGGCCTGTCCAAGACCATGGGGCCAGGTGGATTCTGGGCCTAAGGAGTGGTAGGGGGGCTTGGGGCCTCTTGGCCCCAGGACCAGGGATCTGTCTGCTGTGCCACTCAGCTACCCTAGAGCAGAGTCAGAGTGAAAGGAGAGAGAAAATATACTACATGGTAGTGGAGAAATAAGAAAGGAGGGAGTTGCGATCAGCAATGGCAACGTTGGAAAAATATGGAAGTAACTTTTGCGATGGACTTACCATAAAGAATGTGATCCACCCATGACAGAGTTGTTGGAGTTGGAACAAAGACTGAAGCACATTTTATTATTATTATTATTATTATTATTATTATTATTATTATTATTATTATTATTATTTGGGGGAGGGTGCAGGCCAAATGGGGCTGGGTGGCCTGCCTGGGGCCACATAACAGGGTGATCTTTGGGTGTCTGAGGCTGGATTTGGACCCGGGTGCTCCTGGCTCAAGGGCCAATGCTCTGTCTGCCACCCAGCCATCCCTACTATGATTACTATTTTATTTTATTTTGGATCTTTTTTTCCTTCTTTTTGGTTTTTGCAGGGCAGTGGGGATCAGGTCGCTTGCATGTCACATGGCTGGGTGGTTGTTGGGTCTACGGGGCTGGATGTGGGCTCAGGTGCTCATGGCTCCAGGGCTGGTGCTTCATCCATTGCGCCACCTGGCCATACCTACAATTATTACTATTTTTTTATTTTAATTTTTTTCTCTCCCCTTTATCACTCAAGCAAGTCTATATTCATGGGGGGGAGGGGGTATTTCATTTACTCTTAAACAAGAATATTTTATTAATGTAAAAACATTTGTACAAAATGAGAATAAAAAATAAAATTAAAAAAAAGAAATATATTTCAGGTAGGAGATAGCCAAAACAAAGGCAAGAAGACAGGAGAAAGAGATGGAGTATTAAGTATGAGGTCATGGGTCATATTGGCTATAACAAAGAGTGGAAGAGGAAGTTATGTTTAATGAAGTTACAAAGAAAAATTGGAGCTACATTTCTTTTAAAAAATAAAGTTTATCATTCAAAAAAAGAGAGAGAGAGAAATGATGAAAATCAGGAGTGATTTGAGATTGGAAAAATATCACACAATATTTTTCAAAGTATTTGTATCTTGGAAAATAGCCAAATATATTCTGATAAATAATACCTGAAAGTTGCAATTATAATTTAGACAACATGTACTTCAGGAATAACTGAATCCATGTGTTTTTTTTAACTTTAATTCAGCTGCATTCAACTCATCACTTCTTGTTTTTTCTGAAATAGCTGATAGTAAGTGAGCCTCTCCTGCCAGAATCATAAAAATAAAGGAAACTTGAATTAGGTTAAACTTCAAAAAAATGTGATGATTCCATGCCTTATTCATTATGGATTTCTTGAAGGATGCACAGCTGGACCTACTCATGCATGAATTTTTTATTTGAATCTAACTTGCCAAAGGAGAAAGATAAACGGTTAGATGGGCTTTTAAAAAAAAAACAGTAGGGATACTCACCATAGTGATAAGATAAAATCCCTCTTCCTTTTTCATTTGTGCACAAAGTCCCTAAAATAGAGAGGATTCTGTTCCCAATCAAATCTTAAGTAACTGATGAGAATGAGATGTTGGAAGTAGTGATATTTAATTCATTTTCTTCAAGTTAGAGTTAACTGGGCATCTCATCCAATGTACTAAAGACAAGAATAAAGTTTTGATATTAAAAAATGATAATTAGGGGCATCTAGGTGACTCAGTGGATGGAGCACTGGTTCTGGAGTCAGGAGTACCTGAGTTCAAATCCGTCCTCAGACACTTAATAGTTACCTGTGTGGCCCTGGGCAAGCCACTTAACCCCATTTGCCTTGCTAAAACCTAAATAATAATAATAATAATGATGATAATATGAAATTATGCAATAAAGAATAGATCTATGCTTTCATTGGTATATAGCAAACTCCATCTTGACACATTTTTTGAAATTTAATGTTTTTAGAGCCTTAAAAGGTTAATTGACCTGCACAGGTCACATAACCGGGATGAGTGAGAGGCAGCTCTGGAACTCAGGTCTTCCTAGTTTCAAGGAGCACTTTCTATCCATGACAATATGCCAAGGGTTTTACATATAGATTAAGTTGATTAAAGAAAATGCAATGCAGAGAATGAGAAGATCAAGTTTTCTAGGTTCATCATTACCAATTACTAAAGAAATAACTTTAAAAAATTCTTATATTGAAGACATATTAAAATAGAAAATGTTAGAGCTACAATTTGGAATGTCTAAAAGACAAAATTTGCTCAATAAATTTAATTTCTAGAGAAATAAACAGTTCAAACAAATTAAATCACAGTCACATCAAATTGTATCCAGCAAAAATATCCCTAAATAGCTAACTCTACATTGCATTAAATATAATGGGGGATGAAAATTCCTTTTAACAATATTTGTTAATGCCTTATTAAATAAAAATATTTATAATAACATAAGAATAGTAGTAATATAATGAATAACAACAAAGATCATAATAATAACAGTAATTCCCCCAAAGTTCAACCCATTGCCCAAGTAGCTAGCTGGGGCAACAGCAAAGAAGGGAAATGACAGACATGGTGTTATATATAGTAGGAACTATAAAACTTAAAATGACTTCAGTAAAAAGAAAGCTGGAAGCAAATATTTACCTGCAGCCTGCTAAGAACTTGACAGACATTTCATTTGATCCTTACCACAACCCAGAGAGGTAGATTCTGTTATTATCTCATTTTAGAGATGAAGAAACTGAAGCAAACAGGGTTAAATGACTTGTCCAGGGTCATACAGTTAGTATCAGAGGTCTTATCTGAATTCATATCTTTCAAACTCCAAGCCCAGAGCATTTCCACCATATCACCTAGCTGTCACAGGAGCTGCCAGAAACCTTAACTGTGGTCAGTTGGGCTCTAGCAATACCATTGGGCAGTTAGGTGGCACAATGGATAATGCATGACCTGGAGTCAGGAAGACTCACCCTCCTCAGTTCAAGTCTGGCCTCAGATACTTACTAGCTATGTGACCCTGAACAAGTCCCTTAATCTTGCTTGTCTCAGTTTCAGCATGTAAAATGAACTAGAAAAATGACTAACAACTCCACTATCATTGTTAATAAATCTCAAATGGGGATTTCATAAAGAGTCATAAAGAGTGGGACACGACTGGCCTGAAGTCAGGAGGACCTGAGTTCAAATTGACCTCAGACACTTATTAATTACCCAGCTGTGTGACCTTGGGCAAGTTACTTAACCCTATTGCCTTGCAAAAACAAAACAAAAAAATGACTGAACAACTACAACCAAGGATCAGCTTAGATCCTAATAATTTTATTCACCAACAAAAACAAGTTATTATATTACCTATACATAGAATATTATTTGGGTTTTTTGTTTGTTTTTTTGCTATACAATAGGGTTAAGTGGTTTGCCTAAGGTCACACAGCTAGGTAATTAAGTGTGTGAGTTCAGATTTGAACTCAGGTCTTCATGCCTCTATAGAATATTAAATATAAGAGAATAATAGAAAAGCAATGACTTGCCCCAGACACTTCATTCTGAATCCTAGTGAAAAAGATGAGAAAAACAAGATAATGATGATGATGATGGTGATGGTGATGGTGGTGGTGGTGGTGATGATAATTATGATGATTGGATCTGTCGAATAAAATAGCCTTTAAATTATCTAATCTAAGAACACTCAAAAGTCCCTCCATGTTATGATGATAGTAATAATAAAAACTAACATTTATATATTTCCTCTCCTGTAGCCACTATGCTTTGTAAATACTTTATAAATCAAGAGGGTTCAAACTGCAGCCCACAGGCCTCATGTGGTCCTCAAAGTCCACGTTATTATATTTTATTATTATACTCATTATTATTATATTATTATATTATACTTATTCTGCAACCCATAAGAGTAAAAGATTGGCCTCTCATGTAAATATGATCTCATTTCATCCTCACAACAACCTTGAGAGATAAATGCTATTAATTGACCTCAACCAACCATAGAGAAACATTAAATAAATGTTTGAACCATGAGGATTTATTTGTGGAAATGAAGGGATTTATAAGAGCAATTAAGGAATAAGTCATTGCCACAGGAAACTACTAGTGGGTTATTCTTTAACAGTGATCAATGCAGATTATTTAAGGTAACAGTAGAAAGTACAAAATTCATCACAGCAAGCTGTAAAATTTAGCATCTAACAAGACAGGGTCATATTACTAGAATTATGCAGTAGATGCTCCTATCTTTCATGCACTGATCCATGGCAAATGCTCCCATGTTGTAGGCCGGCACATTGAAAGTGCAGGTTGAACAAAACAAGATATTCCTAGGCTATCTAAGGACATGATTAGGAAATGAATCTGTGATTCCATTAGCTTAAGGAACTCCTAACTATGAAAATAGATACCATCTATTCTACTAGCACAGGTATGCTACCTTTTTGCAAATCAGTCTTTTTTTCTTTTTCTTTTTTTTTTTTTTAGGTTTTTGCAAGGCAAATAGGGTTAAGTGGCTTGTCCAAGGCCACACAGCTGGGTAATTATTAAGTGTCTGAGGTCAGATTTGAACTCAGGTACTCCTGACTCCAGGGCCAGTGCTCTGTCCATTGCACCACCTAGCCACCCCTGCAAATCAGTCTTAAAGAGTGTCCTAGAGAACTATGAGATTGAATGACTTGCACAGCATCATATAACCAGTGACACAATTTGAACTGAGTTCTTCCTGAATTCAAGGTGGATTCCTTATCCATTATACCATATTACCTCTCAATATCAGTAATAATAATATTTATTATTATTGCTATTACTTTTATGATCATATAGTTGGCAAGACCCCATGTGTAGCTAGGCTCACATGTTGAGAGGGGTTATTATTGTGTGACTCAGCTAAAGGTAGGCTAGATTCTCCTCCTACTATTCTTCAAGGGAGAATTTATTTCCTCTTAGGAGGGGAAACAGGGGGCTGGGAGACTGTTTTCCTTAGAAAGAAGGGGTACTGGGCTACAATTACTTCTGTTTTTTCTCTTAAATATTGTTATATAGTATATACTATTAAGACTATATATTTGTGTATATAGATATGTAGATAAACTCTGTGTGTGTGAGAGAAAGAAAGACACAGAGAGAGAGACAGAGAAAGAGAGAGACAGAGAGACAGAGAGAGAGAATAGTCTAGGGGATGAAGTTTTCAGATTTCCTCTAACTTCTGGGGAGAAGCAGTACCCCCAAGTTTTATATGTAAGGGTTGACTACTTTCCCCCCAAATATACCATTTCCATAATGTACACACAACACTAAGACAAGAAATCCATTTATCCAAGTAGAAAAATAGAAGTCGGAGAAAGTATACACATGAGAATATATATCAGACAATACAGAGTGAAGAAGCTCTCCCACTTGGAGAGAGGTAATTCAGTTTAACCAAGAGAGAAACACCTAGATCTTACCCAAAGAAGAGTTCCTCAAAGACTCTAGCATAGCAGGGTGATTTGAATATGATGCCAGCTCCCCTCATGTCACTTTGTTCTTCAGAGACTTAAAAAATGAGTTGCCTTCTTCCATCCTTTTCTCTTAAGACTGGAAACTAAAAGTCATAGTGACTGCAGGGTTTGAAGAGATTGAGTTCAAAGAGGATGCAAAGAAAACTGAAAATTAAACTTGAACTCTCCCACTCTCAACAACATCACCCCTTCCCTTCATGTAGGGAAGACCATTCATTCTTAGCAGCAAGGAAGAAAGCAATCCCAACAGACTTCGAGACTGGGGTTACTTCTGTATCCTCCCACTATTCTAGACTGGCAACTTATCTTAATAAGTTGTCCTTTGATCTTGTAGAGGACCATGACATCAAGGAAGTGAAGTCATCACATGAAAGTAATGTGGATTAAAGTGAGCAGGTGTTATCAAAAACAGTAATCTCACTATTTCTTCCAGAACCATCTGAATTCAGTGGTCTGATATAATATGAACAGAATGACTGGTCCAACATACCAGAAGCTATTCACCTTGGAGACCTGTTGTAGATATGGGTACAACCCAGCACTAGATTTATACCCTCTTCCCTGGATTTTCTAGGGCCAGAGAGAACTCACTGGAAGCCACCAGAACCAGCTTTGCATAGGTCATTGGGAAAGTGAGAGATTGGCCCAAGGTCATATAGTTTTCCAGGGGAGGTAGTCTTCTTGACTCCAGGGCTGGTTCTTACTAAACTTTATTATAGTTTTACAAATGTAACATTTTTTATTTTACTTTAGTGATGAATTACTTATGAAAGTACATCTTTTATAAACATATTTTTTTTCCTTTTGAGTCAGAGTAAAAAGCCATGGAACAGACATTTGGACCTCTGCATTTTAGTCCCTAGTCTCTTTTCTTCTTCTTCTTTCTTTCTCCTCCTCCTCCTCCTTCTTCTTCTCATTCTGCAAGGCAATGGGGTTAAGTGGCTTACCCAAGGCCACACAGCTAGGTAATTATTAAGTGCCTGAGGCCAGATTTAAACTCAGGTCCCCCTGACTCCAGGGCTCTATCCACTGCATCACCTAGCCGCCCTTCCCTACTCTTCTAACTAGTTGTGGGTGAGTATGGAGGTCACATCTCTCTGAAAGGAGCTGAACTAGATGAGCTCACTATCAGGTCTCTTTCATTCTAATATCTTCAGTTCTAAGGTCCCTTCCAGATTTACCATTTTGTTTGATGTTCTAAGATCCTTTCAATATGAACATTCTTATGTTCTAATGTTTTTCACAACGCCAACATCATGTGGTATAAGAAAGAGAGTCTTGTTGAGGCAGATTCTATTTGAGAGCTACAATCTAACACACAAAAAAGCTATTAAATTTCCTACCGTATTTAAATAATGCAGGGGCAAATGATTAGTGACAAGAAGGAAACAGGATGCAACCTTCCCTAGTGTGTTGCCCCATGCATCGCCAATTAAAATAGCATTTCCATTCTCTCTGAAGCCATTCCCTTTCTGGGAATCTTGAAGTCATGCTGTAAAGAATCAGAGGCACTAAACTGAGATTAGTCATGCATACCTGAATCACCCCATTCTGGGGTAGTTTAATTTAGTCCAGTTCATTTTGTAGCTCTGCATTAGGGTCAAGAAAGAACTAATTAATAAAGGCTCAGGGAGGTTGTTTCTTTTTCTTCAAAATGCTTCCGGATTTATCTGCCAGTAGACTTAATTTATACAACCGACTGACAGGGAAACCACTTTGTCTTGTAAGGATTGTCTAGGTATTATTCTTAAACAACTTGAGCAAACAGGAGGAAAAACCTGTAGAATTCAGAAGGGGTCAAAGAGCAGGGGTCCATGCTAAAGCAGAAAGTCTAATTCTGCTTATAAATTGATGAAGCCCTCTAGATCCCTTCAAGGGTAACAAAGTGTTTTGCACTGTCATCTCTTGTGATCCTCAAGAAAATCTATGAAGTAAGTTGTGTGATAATAAACCCATTTTAAAGATGGGGAAGTCATCCTATACATCAAAGAGGCTTAACCCAATGTATGCTGTTCTTAAGTCATTCAAATCCAAGTCTCCTCATGCCAAGGATGATAATCTTTCCACTATGATTTGTCACTCCTTATCTCAGAAACCTTTGTTAACTTTTTCTTTTTTCTTTGCTCATTTTGTTTCATCCTTCTGGGATAGCTTGCTCTTATGTCTAACTATTGACATTTTTATTCATTGATCCATCTTTGGGTGAATGAATAAATGAATGAATGAAAAATATTAATTAAGAGCTTACTATGTTCAAAGTATAAGGAAGGAAGAACTATGGGCCAGATAGATGGCACAGAGGATAGAGCACTAGGCCTGGGGTCAAGAAGACCTGAGTTCAAATTGGATCTAGACCAGATCTACAAACATACTAGCTGTATGAACCTGGTCAAGTCACATAACCCTGTTTGCCTCAGTTTTCTCATTTTTTAAATGAACTGGAGAGGAAATGACAAATCACTCCAGTATCTTTGCCAAGAAAACCCCAAACGGGGTCAGATACAATTGAAAATGACTAAACAGCAATAGCAAGTGCAAATCAATGGAATAAGCACTAGGAATAAAAATAGTAAGACACTCCCTGCTCTCAAGGAGCTGATATTTTTATTGGAGAGACAACTTATATTGAGCATAGCTAAAATTCTAATGAAAATGTCCTTTGGTTGGTCAGTAAGCACAGACCTAAAATTAAGGTCTTTAGAATACAGCAACAAAGCAGATGTTAATACATTTCCTTTTTTTGTGAAGTTAGACTCAGCCCTACCTTGATTTCATCTTTTTTTATATTATTCCTATACACCTAAGACTCTCATTCAACTTTAAGTTGGAAGAGACATTAAAGACCATCAAATCCATTTTATATTTGAGGAAACTGAGTTAATGAGTATTATGCTTGTGGCTGTAGCATCCTTACTAGACTATGTACTCCTTGATGAAAATAATTATGGCTTTTCTTTTTATCTCTCTAAGCTGCTAGTAGAGTTTTCTGCATAAGATAGGTGCTTAATTAATACTTGGCTATGGAGTGACAAACTGTAATGGACAGAGTGTTGTCCTTGGAGTCAGGAGGTTTGGGTTTGAAACCTGGAATGAATAACTAAAAATATGAGCTAGATTTGACTGAATGGATGAAAAGTATGGCTTCCTCAACTGTAAAAAGGGATTATTAACACTTGCATGACTTACCTAACTGGGTTTCTTTGAGAATCACAAAAGATAATGGTGCAGGGGCGTCTCAGTGGTGCAGTGGATAAAACACCAGGCCTGGAGTCAGGAGTACCTGGGTTCAAATCTGGCCTCAGACACTTAATAATTACCTAGCTGTGTGGCCTTGGGCAAGCCACTTAACCCCATTTGCCTTGCAAAAACCCCCAAAATGGTGCAGAATACATTAGTATACTTGAAGATAACCTGTGATTCTTAGAAGAAAGTTTTTCAGACAGATTAAAAAAAAGCATACTTACCTGATGCTGAATATGATGTCTAAAAGTCAATGTTAGTTAGAATGTTAGTTGAATAGCTCATTTTTAAAAAAGAAAGTAAACGTGATCAATATGGACCTATTGTTTAGCATGATTATATATGTAGCAGGAAGGGCGGGATGGAGGGAGAACAATAAAACTCACTCAGAAAACTCAAAACCTTGTAAAAATTGGCAAAAAACTGCTGGTGCATGTGTTGGAAAAACAATAAAATATTTTTTTAAAAAATGAATATTAACAGTTATACCTTTGTCATTATTCAGTTGTTTCAGTTGTGTCCAATTCCTTGTGAATGCATTTGGGACTTTCTTGGCCAATATACTAGAGTGATTTGCCATTTTCTTCTCCAACTTACTTTACAGATGAGAAACTGAGGCAAATGAGATTAAGTGACTTGGACAGGGTCACATAGCTAGTAAATGTCTGAGGCCAGATCTGAACTCAGAGAAATGTATCTTCCTGACTCCAAATCAAGTACTTCAGCCAATGTGCCAACCTAGGGGTGGCTAAGTGGCACAGTGGATAGAGCACCAGCCCTGGAGTCAGAAGTAGCAGAGTTCAAATTCAGCCTCAGACACTTAATAATTACCTAGTTGTGTGGCCCTGGACAAGTCACTTAACCCCAACTGCCTTGCAAAAATCTTAAAAAAAAAAAAACCAATGTGCCAGCTAGCTGCAACACAACTCTAGCTACTGAGTCTATTTATTCAAAGAATTTCTGAAGATGTTATAACTGCTTTGCAATAGCATCCTATAGTAGTCTTTTCTTAGCAACTCCCAAATTCCATGAAGAAACTTTAATCAAGCCTAGGGAAGGAAAGAATGGACCAAAAGAGTGAAAGTTAAAATTCCAAATAACCATCTAGAAGTAGCAAGCAAATTGAGGCTCCTTAGTCCTTGAATTCTAGGGTAATAACTTTACTATCTGGCATTTATATATCATTTTTTAGTCCTCAAAACTTTATTTTATTCAATCCTTTGTAAGATAGTTATTATGCATTATAATTATTTTTATATATAAATATGATTATATTTGTTTATTATAAATATATTTCCATCTAAATATATTATATTTATTTATAAATATACTTATAAATATATAATATATATTATAGCTTATTATTATTTTACAGATGAGGAAAATTAAACTACAAAGTGGTTAAATTAAGTTCATAGGTTTATTTGAAGGGGTCTGAATGATCATCTAGTTCAAATACCATCATTATATAGTTGAGGAGATCGCCTCTGAGACTAGTGAAATGGCCATCCAATGATACACAAGAACCAAGATTCAATCCCAAATCCTCTGACTTTATATCCAAGTTCTATGAAATTTCCAAAAGTTTTATAGTTAAATATTAGATATATGAATCTGGATGCAAATATAAGACTTCTCGCTCTAAAATTCTTTCTACTGCATCACAGATGGCTCACTGTAGCTCCTGAGAAAACCTGTGTCCAAGAAATCATAAACTTTTCTGGTTAACATAAGACATTCTAGCCTGTCTCTTTTTGTTCTACCTAATCTTATTTTGGAGGTGAAGAAATAGAAGTTTTCAGAAAGGTAGGTGAGGGGTGGCTAGGTGGCATAGTAAATAGAGCACCGGTCCTGGGAGTCAGGAGTATAAGAGTTCAAATCCAACCAAATACACGTAATAATTGCCTAGCTGTGTGGCCTTGGGCAAGCCACTTAACTCCATTTGCTTTTGCAAAAACCTAAAAAAATAGAAAAAAAAGATAGGTAAATTACCATTCTGGATCACATAGCTAGTTAGCAGTAGAGGCAAGAGCAGCTCTCAGGTCAAATGGTTCCCATGACATCTGTCTTTTAACTTTTCACTATACCACAATGCCCTCAGAGAGAAGTACTGGATTACCAAGTTCTGAGGTCATTCCACAAATTAGTATGTGTTTGGACATATGGAGGAATGGATGGAGTCAGTGTTACTATACTTATATTCCCTTTTCCCATTTTCCCAAGCCCACATCTTTTGACCTCTGAAACTAAGATAATATGCCATGCTCCAAGTTGTCAAAGTGAGGCTTAAGTTTGTGGCATGTTTCTACATGTGGAAGTGAAGAATTTTTAAAAATCTAATTATAAACTGAACTGTCAAGAAAAAGATCAAATAAGCAAATAGCAAAATCTTACCCAAATGCCCTTGTCTTTTAAAGAACAGAACCAAAATTCTGTCAACAAACAAGTAAATAAGATGTCTTTGTTCTATATCCCTTTGAAATCTATATAATTCTCCACCACCTGTGTCTTCCTTACATGAATTTTTTTTATTAATGCAATAAGAAAATAAATAGAATGAGAACAGTGTCTTCCATGCAGAGCCAAAGGTAGATTTATCAATAAAATCCTTAAACCTAATGTGATCCAAATACTATTCAACCCTTGCCTCATTTGGAATTTATTCAGTCCAATGTAAGATATTTTGGGAGAAAAAAATGTACCTTTTTTGGCTTCAAACCACTATGTAGCTTGACTAGTAACTTTAAATACTTAAATTATTCAAATGTGATCTCTTTAATGGAAGTAATACCCAACTCATATAATTATTTCTAATTTAATTATAATTTTTAATTTAATTATAATTATTTTAAAAAATATTTAATTTTCCTCTAATTAAATGTTAAAACAATTTTAACATTCCTTTAAATAATTTGAATGCCAAAGTCTCTCCCTCTCTCTTTCTCCTCCCCATGTAATTCTTGTTCACGTTCTCCTACTAATATCAAGAAATATAGTCTCATATATAAAATGAGATTTTTATATAAAACAGGGAATGATTGTTACATACAGTTTGCTTATTTAAAAGCATATAACAAATTAAGCGCATTAGTTCCAAAGCTATTCTACTTATCCATGTCTCCCTCTGGACTTCATTCTGCTCTCATCAATGTATTTTTTTTAGATGTTTCATTGTTATTCTTTACTTTTTTCTTCTTGTTTTTTTAATATTACTAATATTTTTCTCCCTCTCCCTTCACTGTCTTTTCCTTCAAAATAAAAGCCCACTTTTGTAACACATATGCATATTCAAAGAAAAATAGATACAGACATTGGCTATGTATGAAAATACTGGTCTGATTCTGTTTATTCTTTCTTTTCTCTTCCTGATTTTGTATTTTGCTTTTTTTGTCACTGAAAATTGTTTAAATTAGTTATTATGTGATAGAGTTTGAAGTACAGAATTATTTGTTTTTCTAGTGGTGATCTATGGATATTATCAGTTGGTTCTTTGCTTTCTGTATTCACAAGTTCTGAGCATTTTTGTGTATTATTTCTCCCATTATGGTATTTAGATTTGGATTTTTTTCCCCTATTAATCTCTCTTTCACTTCTTTGAAGAAAGTCTCTACCTTGGATATAATTTTTCTAATATGATGATTAAGCTTTTATTTTTGCACCAGAAGGCATAGATTTTGACCTACTTATTCCTTATTTCTCTTCTTATGAATTGTTCTGGAATTTCTCATTATTTCCTGCTTTCTTAGGATTCCATATGATTCTCTGCTTCATTGGGCATTGGTTTACTTTCCTTTGTCTTCTAATATTTGTTAAGGAAGTTCTGTAATCTCATTAAGCATTTATTACTAATCCTTCCTCATAGTTTTAGGACAATTTATCTGTTTATATTCTGGATTTTTATTTAGTTTCTTCCTTGTATTTCAGCCATTTCCCCCTTCTATTTCCTTTCTGAGTCTCCTCCCTTTGCTGGTGGTAATTGGTCTTAGGGCTAGATTGTAAAGTTGCCTCTACATCCTCCCATGTTGGAAGACTTAAGTTCACTGGCCCAGGTCCCTGCCATAAGTAGCCAGGATGGAAAGGGGATCCATCCTAGCTGAGCTATCAGTCTTCTGTCCTTTGGTTCTAGAGCAGTCACTCACTCTGGTTCCCTGGCCCAACTTTCTATTTCTTCATTGGTGTGATAAATCAACAATTGTTACCTTTTTTCAGGGAGAGGAGGGCACTCTGGACAGAATATCTGGAACTTAATACAGGAACCACCACTTTCCTTCTTTCTTATGCAACTGGAAAAAAAATCATTGTCAATATTTGTTGTAGTAGAAGTGAGTAGAAGGTGAAAGATATGAGCAGGAGATAATCTTAATAATAACCCAAGCATAAGTCCACGGATTCATTTGTATATGTTCCTGTCAGAATTGTGGAGGCTGGTGGGGAGCTAGGCTGAGTAAGCACTTTAAGGATTAGCGTGCTCTAGTATTAATTCATCGATATTTTACCTAGTCAGGGATCTTCTTTTTTTTGACCTGTGCATTCAGCTATAATTGGCATGTGATTGCTCTTTTGCAGGAGTTTTAAGAATTCATGGTGACTAAGAAAAGTGACTAATTTGCCATCATTCTATCATACACTCTTATACCTTTTCATCTCCTTTATCTCTTTCCAAAAAAGATGGTAAAAGAGGAGCAATGTGAGGAAACACTAGAAAGTTGTCTAATCTGCTTCCATTCCACTATGAGTGGCATGAGGTTCATGCAGTGCCCCCAGTCTTTCTCCTCATATTTGTATTCTTCACCTAGACTAGCCCTAGAATGATAAATAAGAAGTTCCTCCTTTTCTTTCCTATCTTACTGACATCAGAATAAACCAAAGAACACTTAGACTCTATGCTTTTATTTAATTCCTGTGCCCTTCTCCTACATTGGAATGTAAGCATTTCATTATCATGGAACACCTTCCAATTACTCAAATGGATTTAACCAGTCTGGGTTTCACTTGACTCTTGTGTTTGTATTTTAATTTTTTTTCACAGTTCTGGTATTTTCATCAGGGATGTTTAAAATTCTTCTATTGCCTTAAATATCTATTATGTTTACCTAGAGCATTATATTCAAACTTAATATATTAGATTTGGAGTTGAAAGAGTCCAGAGAGTCCATTAAATTCAACCCCGTCATTTTACAAATGAGATAACTGAGGCTGAGACAGAACAAGTGATTTGGCCAGCATTACATAGCTAATAAGTAAGTGAAACAAGAATTGAAAGCAGGCACTCTATTCCCTGTATTAAGTAAATGCCTTCCAGTCTTTCAAGATAAGTAAATATTCATTGTAAATTCACTGTCTTTTGCCCTTTGGATTTTTTTTTAAATTCCAAGATTTTCTCTCCCTTTTAATAGTGGTTACCATGTCTAGTGCAATTTTTGGCTATGATTTCTTGATACCTGAACTCAATTTCTGGTTGCTTGCAATTTTGTATTTTAGCTTGTTCTGGGTTTTTTAGGCTTAGAACTTTTGATCTCTTCGATGACTCATTCAACAACTGGTCTAAGTCTGGAGAGACTCATCATATTTAGGTTGGTTGCTGGTTGAATTTTTTGGGGAGTGAGGTATTTATAATATTTAAGGTATTTATAATCTACTTTGGTGGATGAATATTTACAACAATGAAACTATGATCCTTTGGAAGCAACAATGATATCTTTATCGTTATTGTACAGAGTATTGTACATAAGAGACTATTCAAATTAAAGGAACTTAATTATAAATTCTGTTCATTACCTTTTTGTGATGGCAGGGTCCTTCCATAATTATAAAGATAATGAATATCATTGTACTAATAAATATTGAAATGCCTGTTATCAAAACCTTAAAGTAAGAAATACAGATCAACACTTGTTGGGGATTTAACAGTCTCTCACCATAGCTTTTATGGCAATAGAAAGGAAAATGGGCTACCTTATATATTGGTTTCCAAATAGTTATTCAGAATAACTCGATTCAAACAAGTGACTATTAGTGGATTGATATTAATCTATGAGATAACTCTCTAGCAACTTCACTTGATGATGACAATGTTTGTCCTTCGTTCTTGAAGAAGACTATGACATCAGGGGAGGTTATGCCATGACAAGCATGTGAATTGAATTGAAATGAGAGGATGTTGTACTAAGTCAGCAGCCTCACTTTCTCCTCTAGAGTCATCTAGGTCCAATGGCCAGATATGACTTAGAATGACTGGAGATAGGTCTGAATGTGAAGCAATTAGGGTTAAGTGACTTGCCCAAGATCACACAGCCCATAAGTGTCAGGTGTCTAAGGCTAAATTGAAATTCCCAACCTCCTGACTTCAAGACCAGTTCTCTATTTACTGTGCCACCTAGCTGCTCTTCACCTAATAGTTTGCTTTAAAATTAAAAAAGACCATTTGCTCTAAATTCCTCTTTTCCCCGTGTCTGCAGCTCACAAACCCTTAGCATAATTCCCTATCATTTCTCTATTCTTTCATTTATTTTATATTTTGAATATTATATTTCCTCCAAATTAAATGAAATTTGTCACTTTTTAGTATTTTAAGTTCCAAATTCTATTTCTCCTTCCCTCCCTATTTCTCCCTCCCTCCTTCTCCTAAGACAGCAATCTGTTATAGGTTATACATGTGTAATCATATATTTCCATATTAGTCATTTCATAGAAGATGAAAAAGACAGGAAGGAAGGAAGCTAGGGAGGGAGGAAGGATGAGAGAAATAGTAAAATATAGTATGTTTCAGTCTATATTCAGACAATATCAGTTCTTCTATAGATGGATAGCATTTTTCAATGTGAGTCCTTTGGGATTTTCTTGGATCATTAGAACGCTAAGAATACTTAAATCATTTACAGTTTTCATTGCATAATGTTCTCCTGGTTCTGCTCACTTCACTTTACATTTGTTCATGTAAGTCTTTGCAGATTTTTCTGAAATTATTCTACTTGTTATTTCTTATAACACAATAATCTTCCATCATAATCATATATTACAACTTTCACTTGTTTTAAATCTCTCTCTTCAGTCTCTGCTGGCTCATTTCCTACTATGTACAAACATGCCCTTTTCTCCCCCACTCTTGATTCTTCTGTGATTACCATCACTCTCTCTTCTGCCCTTTGAAGTTAAACTCATTTAAAAAATCAACTACAAAAGGAGTCTGCACATTCCCTCCTCTCATTCTCTTCATAACCCTTTATAATTCAATTTTCAACCTTATCATTCCATTGAAACTGCTCTCCAAATTACTAATGATCTTTTAGTTGACAGATTCAATAACCTTTTCTCAATTTTCATTCTTCTTGACTTCTCTTCAGTCTTTGATACTATTAATTACTCTTTTTTATATATCACTTTACATATATTTTAGAAACAAAACTAGCATTTCCATAACAGTATAATAAAAAGATGGTTACATATGAAACTGCAAATCTACCATGTAAAATTTGATATTCCCTACAGATATGTAACAAAGTTATCATATAAATGTCTTTTTTTCCTTCCCTCCCTTCTTCTTCCCCAATACTATTATTATTATTAGGCTATTATTAGACAATTATCAGAATGACTGAATCACTCAAAGTCATTCTTAAAACAATATTGCTGTCACTGTAAACAATGCTCTTTTGGTTTCTGCTCACTTAACTCTTCATTTCAGGCAAGTCTTGCCATGCGTTTCTCAGATCATTGAGCTCAACAGTTTTTATTCCATAGTAATTTTCCATTATACTGTTCCACCCAACTTGTTCAGTCTATCCCAAATGATGGGAATCCCTGCAATTTCCAACTCTTTGCCATCACAAAGAGAGCAACTATAAACATCACATTAACATTCAAAGTCATAACTAGGATTTGTGAATTTCTCTACATCTTATTTTTACTAATTTCTTTCTAAGCCTCTTTTTTACCATATTCCTGTCACCTTATCTTATCCCCCACCCTCCCTTAAAAAATATCTTTCCCCTCCCCATCTCCAGTCTCACACACCCCAAAATCCCCTTCATCCTCTCCTTCCTACCCCTTTCCAAATCCTATTCCTTACATCCCTCTAAAACCATATCGTCCCCCAATTTTCTCATCTCTCTAGATGCTCAAAAGATCTATACTCTTTCAGATGTACATCTGTAATTATGTAATACTTCTTCCTTTCATGCCTTATTTTATTTTTTTAGTTTTTTGCAAGGCAATGGGGTTAAGTGGCTTGCCCAAGGCCACACAGCTAAATAATTATTATTGATTTGAACCACTTAGAAATGCCTTCAAATCTGAGGCCACATTTGAACTCAAGTACTTCTGACTCCAGGACCAGTGCTCTATCCACTGCTCATGCCTTATTTTTGATAATACAATTGCTTCCTTTTACCTTTTCCTAGCCAATTTTGTTTTTTAGGATCACCCCAGCATTCACAACTCATCCCAACCTTTCTTTCAAATTACCTTAATAATGATGATAATTTTAAGAATACTGTGATAACATTTTCATGTAAATAATAAGTACAGTTTGATCTTAATGAGATCTATACTTTGATGTTTTCTTTATATTTCTTCTAGAAGTTTTATTTCAAATTTTCAATTGAGTTCTAGTCTTTTTGTTACAAAGACTTGAAAGTTTTCAGTACATCAAGTGCCCATTTTTTTTCACTCAAGACTATTCTCAGCTTTGTTGGGTAAGTTATTCTTGAATGCAGCTGCAAGTCTTTTGCTCTTTGAAATATTATGTTTCAAGACCTACAGCCTTTAGAGCAAAAGCTGCTAGTCTTGTGAAACCCTGGATTTTTGCAGCATTTAGTTTTTTCTTGTTGTCTGCAATATTTTCTCCTTGTCCTGGGAGTTTTGAAACCTGGCTGTGATGTTCCTGCAAGTTTTCCTCCTGGGATCTCTTTCAGCTGGTGAGTGGTAGATGTTTTCTTCTGTTTCTTCAATTTCTAACAAGAGGGTAACTCTTGTTCTAGAACTCTATGACAATTTTCTTTAGTAATTTTTTGTAATAATTTATCCAGATTCTTTTTTTTTTAATTTTTTTTAGGTTTTTGGAAGGCAAACAGGGTTAAATGGCTTGCCTAAGGCCACACAGCTAGGTAATTATTAAGTGTCTGAGATCGAATTTGAACCCAGGTACTCCTGACTCCAGGGCCGGTGCTTTATTCACTACGCCACCTAGCCACCCCCAGATTCTTTTTGATCGTATCTTTTAGGTAATCTAATAATTCTTATATTATCTCTCCTTGATTATTTTTTATTATTGATATTGATTTTGATTACTCATTGACTTTACCATTTCCTTTAATGCAAAAACCCCCAACAATATCCAAACTGGAAACAAAAGATCCTGTAATAGCATAAATACCCCAGCTATCAGAGGTTCGTTGCCTTTCAGATCAGGGTTAATTGATAATCAAGCTAGTAGAATTTGCAGTGATTCAAAGTGCTGGAGGAAACATTGAATCAAAGTCTAGGAATTCTCATTCTGACAGTCCAGGAAAGGGACTATTTTCTGCTGATGACCTGAACTGGCTTAATGAGCATGTGCCTGAAGTTGCCAATTCTCCTGAACCACTTAGAAATGACTTCAAGTCAAAATCTGCTGTCAAACATAAGGTTCAGGAACTGAAGACTCCATCCAAATACAGGGAAGGTGAAGGCTTAGCCAGAATGTGTGGAGTGCTCCACTGCTTGTCACAAAATTTATTTGGAAATCTTAGCAACTCAATGTGGGGGCAAGAAACTCATGGAAAGGGGCTTTCCTTTGAGGTGAAATTTGCCCAAGCAGATAAAAAGGCATTTACTTCATTATTAGAGATGGGGAGCTAAAAAATGGTGACTTCTGTTGGAGCACAAAGACTGATAAAAAGTTGTCTATAGCAGCTAGGTGGTGCAATGGACAGAGCACCTGCCCTGGAGTCAGGAGGACCTGAGTTCAAATCCTGCCTCAGACGTTTAATAATTATGTAGCTGTGTGATCTTGGGAAACTCTACTGCCATAAATAAAAAAAAATTAATTGTCTATAATTTAATCAAGACAATTTAAAATCAAAAAGAGTGGAGGAAATATACCTTCATATATCTATCAAAATTGCTACCTTAGAAAGCAGCCACTACCAATATAGGACATAAAATAACAGAAGAGAAACCCAGAAATACACATAAGAAAAAATGCTAAAAAGGAACCAGAGATACATCTCAAATCCTCAGATGGTTGTATGCAAATGTACAAAATAAATATAATTAAGGAGAAAATCAGTGATCTTTATCTGAGGAAGCAAAATTGGCTATATAGAGGTATCGAGTCTTAAAGGGATGGGACCTATGATAAATATGATGCAGGAAGACTATATTCCAAAGAGACAAGATAGATAAAAGGGAATGAGGGAGAAGGGATAGTAAGTAGTAATTTATACTAGGAAAATATGCTGAGGAAATCCAGGAATCAAAACAGAGATTGTAACATGATGACAGAGTGGGGAATGGGGGGGGTAATGATATTATATCAAAAATAACCCCCCTCCAAAACAACCCCTCTGCTTTGCCTTAATGAACTGACTCAGCACAAATTTTGCTTTGAATGACTTTGATCAAAGTCATTGGTAATCTAGATTAGCTGTTCCTATCTAAGTATAGTGAGTGATATCCTCGAAGACATGAGTAGAATTGAAGCAGTTTAGATATAGGGGCTAAATAAGGAAGATTAATATAAGCTTTTTTAAGCCTCTTAATGATATCCCAAACATTAATAGTGACTGACATCATAGGGTTTCATATCATTAATTTAAATGCCAAAAAGGATTTAGTTCAAAGCAGCTACCTAGTACAAGAAGCCTATCTCATTTGGGAAAAAAAAAATATAATTTCCTAAATTAAACATATAAAATTCTCTATAAACCATATATTGGCACAAATATTACATCTATAGAGCTTTGGAAAGAATTATATGATCCTAAAGCTTTAAGGTACATTCTTTCATTTCACCAATGAAAATATTGAGGCTCAATAAGACAAAATGATTTGGCTAAGGTGACATGGAACTTGTTAAAGCAGAACTGGGTTTGGATGTCAGATCTTTGGATATGTCAGCTTTCTTCAGCATCCTTTCCACTGTACAAAAACAGATCCCTGGCCAAATGTAAATCTGTCTATAGGCCTGAGGATAACTATAGGGGAGAAAAGCCATCCTCTAAATATTCAAAACTATGATAATCTCACAATTCATGAGCTGGCATTCCATTTCAAAAGTAGCAGGGCAGAAAAGAGTAGGGAAAGCAAACAGCCGATTTAAGGAGAAAAGATTTTCTTAGATGGATTCTTATTGAATGACTGGCTATCATCTGAGAGGCCCCTTCCTTAAACTATCTGCCCTACTTTTCTGCTCCTAGGCCTAAAATTATCACCAGCCAGGTCATTATTATGAGATTAAAGCATAACTTCCCAAAAGCTTCTGTTAAAAATTTTATTTTACTAGAAAAAAGTAATACATTCAGGCATATGTCAACATTTTTAAATCAAATTAGCAGAAAAACCAAGCAGGGGCCTGACAAGTCATATACAATAGAACTTTGGATGAAGGATGAGGAAAAGCTTGCAGTCATACTTAAAGGAGTTCTTAGCTTCTGTGGGATCTCATGTGGTACCTGAGTACCTTGGGGGATAGAGAGAAATATCACTGAGTTAGAGCAGAAACCTTAAAGAAAGCATAATAATAATAATAATAATAATAATAATAATAATAATTTTCACAATATTTCTAACATTGGTACCAGTTTTATTTGGCTGTGGGTCATGGGATACTAATTCTCTAAACAACTGAAAGTGATTATCACTCAGATGGTGATAGAGAGATATATAGTAGCTGTGGGTAGGCTGGAACCATAAAAATGAATGAACAAATTAAGAAAAATCACAGTACATACCAAGCACTGGGCTACATAATGGAATTTAAATGGAAACAAATGAGAGTCCCTGCTCTCAAGCTGCTCACACTCTAATTTGGGAAGACAATACAGAAATGAAATAAAATAAAATTAGGAACTATGAAGAACTGGACGAATGGATGTCATCAAAGAAATCATAATTAAAAAACAGTTGAGCTGGCTATGTGGGTGAGGGTTAAGACTTACCACTGGATGGCAGATAGTCCAGTCCTTCTTCTAGGATCCTCTCCATGACATGTGTGCTATATGGAATTATGTGAATTTAAGGGAGTTCATGGCTAGAACCACACCAAATGAGCAATCTGCATTGCTGGAAGGATCGTCCACACCCAGGAGATGATAGATCTGTTTGAGTATTTGATCTTTGTCATTTTAACACTTTACAAAGAGATTTTCTCTCAACAGCCCTTTATTTTCATGGCATTGTGAAGAGAGTGGAAAGTCTTAGGATATGGAAACTCTTAGGTTTGAATCCTAGCTCTGATACTTAATATCTGTGTTAACTGGGGTGAAGTATTTCACTTCTGAGACTCAGTTTCCTCATCTACAAAATGGAGATACTAACATTTACTTCATGGGGCTATTATCAAATAAGATGTTTATAAAATGCTTTACAAAACCTAAAGTGTTATAAAAAATTGGGAATCATTAATATACCCATTTAACAACTGAGAAAAACTGAGACTCAGAGAGGAAAAATGAATGAGTGTCAAAGATAGGCTTGAGACAAACCACTTGCTTCACAGTATTAACTCAGGCTACTTCTGGCTACTTCATGGCTACTTCTATATGTGCCCCCAAACTTGGGGTAGATATTTGTAACTAAAAGACCAACTGGTGAAGTGAATGTCAATTTTGTGCTTTTTGGCATTAGAACCTGATGAAACTCCCCAAACATATTATCTTCTATTTAAAATGTCTGGCATCTTGCCTCAGTTTTAGTCCTGACCCTGTGCAAAAGAGGACAGCTGTCACAGCTGGGCCATAGCTAGGGCATTTGGCTTCATTCTAGACAAGTCTTTCCAGGAGAAGAAGCATTCTGAAACACCATGAAGGAAAAATCTTTCTCTAGCTTAGGAACAGAGTTATACATACATTTTTATAATACTATAATATGGGACTGCTACCTTGTAGAATGATGGGGTTATTTCACTCACTGAACCAGGAAACAGAAGTTTGTCAGGATGGAGGATCTTATAAACTCACAGAATCACAGGAACAGACTCCAGGGGCTACTAAGCCCAGTCTCCCCAACAGATCATCTCTTCCCAGCACCCCTTTCCATCCAACCTTTGCTTAAAGACCCAGTAATGGGAAACTCACTGACTACCAATATAGTCCCATTCCACTTTTTTTTCCTTGCTCTGAACCAAAATTTTCCTCTCTATAACTTTTAGCCACTGCTCCAATTTGTCATTCTGGAGATGAAAGTTCAACAAACAGCTGAAGACAGGAGGTTCTACATCCCTAATTCCTTTTCCAATCATAAATGGCAGTCTATTAGTCATCTTGGTCCTTCACCTCTGAGCCTTTGCTGGTTTGTCATCATCCTTTACAATGCTGACACCATTGAATTAGCTACAATATTCTCGACATCATCTGAAGCAGAGGAACTTGGAGGAACCTGAGATAATGACCAGAACAATGGTCCTGGA
Source organism: Macrotis lagotis (assembly GCF_037893015.1). Classification (NCBI taxonomy): domain Eukaryota; kingdom Metazoa; phylum Chordata; class Mammalia; order Peramelemorphia; family Peramelidae; genus Macrotis; species Macrotis lagotis. The sequence continues at coordinate 204,420,136 of NC_133660.1, forward strand.
ATAAGGTGACACTGTGTTTGAATTCCACTTTTGATATTTACTGAGTGACCACTGATGAGTCACTAAACTTCTTGGAATTTGTTTTCTCAGTTATAAAATTGAAACAATAATGTTGTTCATATGAATGGATTGGAGTACTATTGTTCTATAAGAAATCATGAAGGATGGGACTTCAGAATATCCTGGAAAGACTAGCATGAACTGATGCTAAATTCTGCTTGAGCAGACACTAACAGCAGAATTGTGGGATGATCAGTTATGACAGACTTCCTCATTTCAGCAGTTCAGTAATCAAAGACAATTCCTAAAAACTTGTAATAGAAAATACCATCCATATCCAGAGAAGGAACTAAAGGAGTTTAGATATAGACCAAAGATTACTATCTTCAACTTTTATAATTGTCTTAAGTATTGTTTTTGCCCTTTAATGATTTTTCCTTTTTTGATCTGATTCTTCTTTCACAATATGATTGATAAAGATGTGGTAATTAATATGGATCTATGCTTAGCATGGTTATATATATATATATATATATATATATATATATGTAGCTTATATTAGATTGTTTTCAGTTGGGGTGGGGAATGTGAAACTCAAAACCTTGCAATAAAAATATTGTTGAAAACTATCTTTGAATGAAGTTGAATGAATAAAATATTTTAAAGGACAATAATGTTGTTCACATAGGGTTATTCCAGATTCTTGGCATTTCTATGGGGGACAACCCTCATCTTAATGCTCTCCTTCCTCATCTTGCCTCCGGGCTTTTCTAGCTTTCTTTATGTCTCAGCTAAAATCTCACCTTCTGTTAAGAACCTCTTTCTAAATCTCCCCTAATATAGTACCTTCCTTGTATTGATTATTTCCAATCTAGCTTCTTTTTTCTTTCTTGGATAGATGTCTCTCCTAATAGACTGTGAATCCCTCAAAAATGAGGACTGCCTTTTGCCTCTTTTGTATCACTGGAGTTCAATGCACTGGTTGGAACATAGTAGTTTCTTAATAATTTGTCCATTGACTGGTAAAAATGAAATAAATGTGTGTAAATCTCTTAGCAAGTATTTGCCATGTACATGACAAGCAAGACTCTTGCCTTGTGAGTTTATGTAACCTTGAGGCCTGTGAAATACTCTATAGATGTTCTCATAATCCCCATGAATTTTCAGTTTGATGAGAGTAAAACAAGATGCCTTGTCAGCCCTTTCAGGTTCATTTTCAAATTCTCAGCCTGTAAAACCAAGTCTCAGACAGGAAGCCCTCCCATGAGCATGCTGTTAGTCCTTTTATAGGTCCCTTTGAAGTCTGTGAATGGGGTTTCTGGCAATTGAATAGCTTTTTTGAAAATCTTATTTGTTGAAAATATGACACATCTTCCAGGCATGACTTATTCCTCTGGTTAGAATGCCATCCTTGGAATAATTATTGGCTGAAAAACAAGTGAGACTTTGGCATTATTTTTCTGATTTTTGTTTTAACCAAAAAAAAGTCTCTATCAGGAAAATGAGGGGCCTTTATAATACATGTTCCATTTGCTTTAGGTGGAGTGGTTTCCTTTGTTTATGAAAACTTCCTCTTGGCCTATATGAATGTAACTTGGAGAAATACCCCTTTGTTCTTCTGGCCACAAGTGATTTCTCCCTGTCTGACCCAACTCTGAACTTGGTACTTCTCCTATTACACTCTTCTATTCTTCCTTGTGTTAGAACTATTTGTGTACAAATCTAATTTCCCCTAGAAGTCTACAGTCACCTAACCTCTCAATGTCAGTTTCTTCATCTGTAAAATGGGAATAATAAGAGCATGATTAAAATTTGTAAAATATTTGGCAATTCTCAGCACTATAAAAACATTGACTATTCTATATAAAATGTTGTTCAAATCTTAAAGCATTTATAAATGTGTTATTATTAATATCATTATTATTATTATTGGAAGTACCTTTAGTGCAGGGAGCTAATCTTCATTTTTGTATGCTCCAAGCCTGTGTGGCAGCACATGGTGCCTGCTTGGGCAGTTGTCCAGGATAGTTTACTTGATTTAACTGTTATATCCATGGGTCCTTTATGTCTCTTGCCATCATTTTGTAGTGAACTATTAGAGGACAGAGACCGTTTCATATTTACAGTTTTCAAATGTAGGCTGGGTCCAGATTTGAATAGAAGGAGGAGGAGGAAGAGGTGGAGAAGGAGAAAGAAAAATCACATTTTGGAAACTATTGTACAGTAAGAGGAGTAGCAACTCAAAAAGTTAAAACAAGACATTGCTACTTACTGACCATTTGGTCAAGTCTCTTAATCTTTCTAAACTATCAGTTTCCTCAGTTGAAAAATCAATGGCCTTAAAGCTCTATGGTAGCTAATGCATGATCCAAGACATGAATAGTTTTTAAGAGATCTGAACTAGTAAAGAGAATGACCACATTGATGGGATCCTACATCCTTAAGGATTTAAATTTAGAGCCTTGTATGTTATTGGTATTTAGGAATACCTAGTCAATTTAACTGAATTCAATTCTAAGTTCTGAGAGAACTGGTATTGACCAGAGACTAAGGTATTGAGAGAACTGGTATTGACAGTTGAGGCAGCTACAGGTGATGCAGTGGATGGAGGTCAGGAAGACATTTTTTTCAGTTCAAATCTGTTCTCAGATTTTTACCAGCTGTGGACCTTGCGCAAGTTACTTTAACTCTGTTTGCCTCAGTAGTTTATCTAGAAAATGAGCTGGGAAAGGAAATGGCAAACCATTCCAGAATCTAGATTCAAGGGTAAGACAAGACAAACAACTGAACGATAATAATAATGAGAGACTAGTTTTTAGAGTCAGAAGACTTGAATTCTCTCATACTTATCAACCTTATGATCTGAACCAGATTAGGTGACCTCTTTGAATCTCAGTTTACTCAACTGTAAAGTGGTGATAATAATCCTTAGTACCTAGGACTCAGAAAAATCTGGATTAGAGTCTCAACCTTAATACCATATTTCCCCAAGTATAAGATACTCCCATGTATAAGACATACCTTAATTTGGGGGGCTGAAATTTGAAAAAAATGTATTCATAAAGTTATTGAAATCATTTTATTCATCATAAAATTTATACAACTCCCATTCATTAGCTTGTCCACATCTCTGATGAAGACAAATCACTGTATTCATATATTGCTCTGTACTCAGTTCCATCTATGGCATTTGACATGCCACACTTCTTAAATGACTTCTCAATGATCTCAAACTTGATATTATCCCAGAACTGCATGAAAATCTTTTCAGAGCCATCTCTGGGCAGAACATGGCAAAACATCACCTAATATACCTGTCGCAAATGTGAAACATTGAGCACAAAGACAAGTGTGGAAAAAAAAAGCAGAAAATGCAAGTTAAAAAAAATCTACAACTACTGTATAAGATGCTCCCAGGTTTTAGGCCCAAATTTTTTAAAAAAGAGTACATCTGGTACTTAGTAGCTTTGTGACTATGGACACAATTTCTGGGAGGGGGGCAGTTTTATCTGTAAAAATGGGATAATAAAACTTACGTGATTGTGAATTACAGATAAGACAATATATATATAAAGTGCTTTTCAAATTTTAAAGTGACTCATAAAAATTATCATTCAACTTTAAAGCACCATAGACTTGGGAATAATTGCTTTTCTATTTCTCTATGTACTCTGAAAAAAACAATCTGATCTTATAAGTTTGTGCTTTTAAAAACTATCAAATCTCTTATTAAATGTTTCTAAAAATTACTTTTCCAAACAAGTTTTAACCTAGCACATTTTGCCAAAGTTATGGTGAAAGGACATGGGTTACCACAAAACTAAATGGCTCATGCCTTAATTGAACCTATGCCTCTGATAATCAACTGATCTAGGAAACCATAGGACTGGGAAGGAGTCATCTGTCAAATGAAATTGGACTAAATGTTTAAATTCCTACTAGTGCTCATTCAAAATGGTAAGCCCAGGGACAATTTTTAGGTAGGATTTGAAGAAAAGCTGTATATGTACTGCTACCTCTCAAACTGTGGAAGTAAGCTTCATAAAGGTTTCTCCTTTAATTTCTCATCCTTGTATAAATAAATATAGGTAACAAAGACCAGGTATCACTTTGCTCTGGGTTTTGTACACAAGACACAACTTCCTCAACCTTCTCTCCCTTGATTGGTGGATGGGAAGGTAGAATACCAAACTCTTCCCAAAACCTTTCTTGATAAAGGGAGAAACTGGACATCCAACAATTACCACTTTGCCTCCACTGAACAAAATGACCCTGCACCAACTACCCCGGGACTCTTCCCCTCTTTTTCTTGCCTTCTTTGTCTTCTCCCATTAGATTGCAAGCTCCTTGAGGGCAGGAACTGTTTTTCTTTTTCAGTAATGTTTATTGAACTCAATTAAATTGACATACATTAGGGTGTTCCAAACTGAAACTTTTCTAGTTCCCAATTTCAGTATCTGGAGCTATATCTCAGCACCCATGGTCAACAGTTTAGACTAAAGAAACATCAATTGCTTTAGATCAATGTATTATTTTGAGTCGTACCCACATGGTGGGTCTTCATTCTCACACCATTAATATATTTGTAAATGTTACATTTTGAACACCAGATTCCCATCTAAGCCATCAGTTCCTAACTGCGACTGTATCATAAGTAACATTCCTTCATTAAGGTTCAATGGTGAAAAAAAACCAAACCATAGAAGTTTCAATAGTGAAAGGAGAGGTTTGGATTGGATTTCTAATTATTTCCCCAGCTCTTTTCCCAGGATTCTGAAATGGAATGGAATTAAAGACCATCTGAACCAATCTTCTCATTCCCCAGAGAAAACCAAGGTCCAGGGTGCCCTAGTAGTTAACAACTGCACTATTAATATTTTCTCCACTTTCTAAGCCTAAACATTTAGCAAAATCTCAATTAATCCTAATTTGCCATCTTTACTGAAATGAGAGGTATAAATGTTCACAATGAAAATTTAACAACTGGCTCTCAAGCAAAGCAGGTTCCAGCCCAGTCCTGGGCCCAGAGTAGTGAAGGCAGAACCAGAAAGGGCTTTTAGGGTTTTATAGACTCTGGGCCTGATTCCCAGCTCTGCCCTTTACTGTCTGTGTGAGCCTGGTCATATAGGTGAAATCATGGGGACTTCCATTTCCATATCTTTAAAATCAAAGCTATCTTGATGACTTTATAGGGTCTCTTCCAGTTCCTAAGCCTATGATCTTATGAAATAATTGGTGCCATTTCATACAAAGAGCTGGTGGTGAAATTTGAAAGCAAAGACAAGGCAGTTCTCAGTTTCTTGAGGTTGGAGCTTGTATTATTTTGGATTGCTAAGCATTCAGCAGTATCATGAACAGTAGAGGTAAATAGAAAGTTATTCAGTTGAATGGAATTCATTTCTAGCTCCTAGATTTTCTTATCCCCCCCCCCACATACACAAACATCTCCCCATCATTTTTCCAAACTATGCAGTCCTTAAAAATTTAAAACTTTTATGTTTATATCTTCAAGGACTTTTGTGCTATATGAAATCTCCTGGTAAATGTTTCTTAGAATTACTTTACATGCAGATGTTTTCCCACCACAAATCTGTGACACCTCCTTTGTCTTAGTAGCTCTCTCCAGTCTTCCAGGACATTTTTTGGCTCTTGTTTCTTGAGGCTCCTGTCATTGTCTAATTGCATTCTAACATACCTGACATTTTAGAGTTGTTTTTGTTTTTTGGCTGAGCTACACTGGCTTCATTATTACTAGCTTGCTTTTATTAAGTTTTGCTTGAATGTCTTCAATATTTGAGAAAACATTCCCTGGGTTACCTTTGCCAAATCACTCTTCCTGGAGCCTTAGTTTCTTCACCTGTAAAATGAGGGACTTAGACTAGAAGACCTTTAACATCTCCTTAAATCTATTATCCTAAATCCTAGAAAACATTTCATGATTATTATTTTGTTTTATTTTTCTATTAGGTCTAGAATCAACTTCAGATTTTTATTAGCTGTGTAAACTTGGGTAAAGTCATAACCTCTGTCAATCTCAGTTTTCCTATCTATAAAATGGGTATGAATATTTTATCTTGCAGATTGTTGTGAGGATCAATAAAATAAAAGAAAGCACTTTACAAACTTTGAAACCATGTAGAAATACTTGCTATTATTATTACTACTATCAGCACAAATCATTATCCATCCATACACCTTAGATAGTTATCATGACAAGAAGAGTCCCTGACATCTTCCTGAGTTCAAATTTGGTTTTGGACACTTACTGTGATACCTTGGCAAGTCACTTAACTCTGTTTCCCTCAATTTACTCATTTGTAAATGAACGAAGAAGGAAACAGCAAACCATTCTAGTATATTTTCCAAGAAAACCTCAAATGTGGTCACAAAGACTCAGACATGACTGAAAAAAAACTGAACAAAGACCAAAAAAATTATCTCCTAGCGTCCAGTTCTTTGATGACAATCCCTTTCAAAATGATCTGGACGGTCCTCTAAGGATAAACGCATGGTTCATAGTGACACTACATTCAAAGGCTTTCCAGCACGGTATGACACACAAGGGTTTGTTCTTCATTGGTATAATCTTTGTTGTGGTCAATTCTATATCATGAGGAGAAAAATGGTTTTAGTAGATCTATGTAGTGGTGTATGAATTTTAGAAGGAAAAACCCTTGAGCTGAAGAGTCAGGGTACTTGAATACTAGTTCCAGTTCTGTCACTACAACCAACATAAGACACACCTCAGATTTATTTGGAATGATGAGACATGTAGTAAGTCCATGGACCCTTACTGATTACTATAAAGACATGGCCAAATGATCAAAACAAAGCCTTGACCATCAAGAAGCTCATATTCTAATAAGAAAGGGAAGGTTTTGGATAGCATCAGTATTTAGTACACGTGACAACATGACTACTTAACGTACATTCCAAATATGTTCAGTGGTATATTTGGAAGGTAATCTCAGAGGGAAAGCACTAAATGTACATATATATTAAACTATAATAATCCCATAAAAGTGAATGAGATTAGATGAGGGGAAACAGAGGATAAGGAAATGCTACATGGCTGAGGTGGCCTTTTAAAGGTGAGTAGGATGTCAAGCTGGAAATGGGGGCCAAGGAGAGAGATTCTAGGGGATAGGAACCAACATGAGCAAAGTCACATGGGCAAGAAGGGTCAGGGAGCTTGGCTGTCAGCTGCCTTGCAAAAATAGGAATAAAGCATGAGGAGTTTGTATAAAACAGTACAGTCAATCAAGACTGGAGGAAACAAAATACAGAATTGCATACTTTTCTAATGCTGCTCTACCAAGGACAAGCAAGTGTCCTGTTAAAAGGAAAACACAAAAGGAAACACACACAAATACACACACACACACACACAAAATAGAACATTTATTCAAAATCCATTTATATGTAAAAATAATTCATAGAACATCTAATGGGAGGTTTAATGGGATCTAAAAGGACTTGAAAGGAAAAACATAAAAGAGGGATTCTGAAAAACAGTGTACCATTTGAAATAGTAGAAAAATAAATAAGGGGAAAATCTGGCATTGAAAACTGACAGTGAGTGAATAGATAGAATTCTGAATTTCAAGTCAGCAAGAATTGGAGTCCAAATTCTCCTTCTGATAATTACTAGTTGTGAAAATCATTTCAACTCTCCAAACCTTAATTTCCCCATCTGTAGAATTAGGGTATTGAACTTGAAGGTATCCAAGATCTTTCTTAATATTAAATCTTCAATGCTATGAGTTTATTCAGATAAATATTTGTTATGTGCAAGATACCATTTTAGACTTGGGGATTCAAAAGCTGAATATAATAAAGATCCTAACTTTAATCCATTCCAACAAGAATTTAGTAAGTAAGGTACAGTGCTGGAATTCTATATGGAAAAAAAATAAAAAGTCCCTTCCCTCAATGAATTTACACTGAGAGGAGAATTGCAATGTTTAAGCAGTTAAATATATAGACGAGGAAGGAGTGCTTTGCAATAAGGAGACCCAGGAAAGGCTACCTCTAGTAGGTAGCACATGAGCTGTACCTTGCAGGAAGCAAGGATATTTTCCAGAATTCTGTAATAGAAAAATGGAAACAGATCATGAAATGTATTCCATGAGGTAATGAAAGCCATGGAGCGTGCATGATCATGGATCTGTGCCCTGGCCCCTTCCAGTGAGCCACATGCTCTGGCACCTTGTTAAAGGACAATCAGGACTAGGGACTCCTGGCTGATCCCATTATAGCCTGATGACAGGAGGCAGTGTCAAAGACCATTGGCAACTAAGACAAGAAAAGCTCCCTTCTTTGTGGGCTACAAGGAGCAGGGAGAGATAGCTTCTGGCTTCTTTTTGCTCTTGGGACACAGCCAACACCAGTTCTTCCTCAGACATTCAATAAAAAAGGAAGGAGATTTCTTTCCTCTACCAGTTTCAACAATCATGACATATTTTCAGTGTAAGCTATATATAAAGAGGGAACATTCCCTATCTAAATTTTTTATCTCTGCATAATAGCTTAATATTATTTTTTAAATGAATGCATTTAGTATTTTCTGCATTGGGGTTTAGGTATTTGTTATGTCTTTTGTCAGTTCAACTCAACAAAAACTTAAGCACCTACCATGCAAACAGAATTACACTATAGGTGGGGGATACAATAATGGCATTTTTTGTTTTTTGAATTTTACACTTTTTTCCCTCAATCTCACTTCCCTCCCTCACCCCCACAGAAGGCAGGTTGATAGTCTTTACATTGTTTCCATGCTAGATGTCATTCTTTAAATTCAATATAACCTGTGTCAGGATTATGTTCTCTGTCTTCTTTTAGTTTGACTTTTCAACTTTATTTCATCAACATCTACATCAAGGCCCAAAGCTCAATTAATATAAGGGATCTTTCTACTATTAACTATTCCTAATACTAATAAAAGTATACATTTATTCTGATCCTAATATGTATGTATCACGTCTATATACTTATCTCAATCCTCAAAACAATCCTGTGTGATAAATCATTTAACTTTCCTAGGCTTTGGTGTCCTTATCTGCAGGGGGCCCAGATTTCCACATTAAATCAATCAATTGATCAATCTAAGACTGAGCAGAGATGAGAAAAGTTCTTAAGTCAGTTTGGGAGGAGGGAAATATTCTGATCACTGGAAAAAAAAGCAGATGATGCTACGCATGAAATGCATTATGGTTCATTTAAAGACATAGATACATACATACATATCTGGACCTATAATACACCAGCAGATTTCCAAAAGGAGCATGCCACTCATATTCTTCTGGTGGCTAAAAGCACTGCCCATGGGCTGGAGCTAAAATGGCAGAGTGAAGGCAGGAAGTCCCAGCAGCTCTCCCCCAGATCACTCCAAATTATGACTCTAACCAATTATAGAGTGGTGGAATCCACAGAAAAACTGAGTGAAACAATTTTCTGGTCCAAGACAACTTGGTAGAGCCGTGGGTGAAGTCTGTTACACCAGGGTTGGAAAGGGCTGCAGCAAACACTGGCCCTGGAGTCAGGAGGACATGAGTTTAAATTCTACCTCAGACACTTAATACTTACTTAGTTGTGTGACCTTGGGAAAGTCATTTAATTTCTTTGCCTTGCAAAAAAAAAAAAGAGGGGACACAACTCAGCCCGGACTACATTCGTGGTTGCCAAGGATTACTTGTCAGCAGCAAGGTCAGCAGGAAAACTCAACTGCACTAGAGTGAGTGCAGAGCCCAGTCCAGTGAGGCCTTAGTGCAGCCCCGGCCCAGGGAACCAGGAGCAGCCAGGAGAGCCACCCAGCAGGGAGCTCCCCACCCTCAGCAACTGCTTTCAGAGTGCTCAGTCCATAGATGGTAAGGGAGTCAGGGGAGATAGCACAAGTCTCTTTGCCATCCCTAAGGCAAGACTCTGGCTTCACCCATACTCAAATCCAGGTCCCAAACTGGGGCCTTATACTGCCACAGTGGAGCAGGGACCTTCCTCACAGTTCCAGGGCAGAGGGGAGTGCTTATGGTCATCCACAGACCAGAGCACAGATCAGGAGAGCACTCATAGACTTTCATAAAAATCCCTGGGAGGGGCCTGAAAATAGCTGCGAAAACCCTCAAAAGTGTGCCCCTGGAAGCAGAGTGCCATCTTAATAAAGAGTTAAAATCAAATCATAGACCGGGGAAATGAGCAAACTACAGAAGAAAAAAAAATCTGACCATAGACAATTACTTTGGCTCCATGAAAGATCAAAATACACACTGAGAAGATAACAAAGTCAAAGCTTCTGTATCCAAAGACTCCTAGAAAAATATGAATTGATCTCAGGCCATGTAAAATCTCAAAAAAAGATTTTGAAAATCAAGTAAGAGAGATAGAGGAAAAATTGAAAAGAGAAATGTGAATGATGTGGGGAAAAAATCACAAAAACCAAAAAAGCAGTTTGGTGAAGGAGATACAAAAAAATACTGAAGAAAATAATATCTTAAAAACCAATTTAGGTCAAATATAAAAACCAGTTTAAGTCAAGAAAGTCTTTAAAAAGAGAATTGGTCAGATGGAAATGGAGATACAAAAACTCTCTGAAGAAAATAATTCCCTTCAAGTGTAGAATGGAGCTAAGGGAAGGTGATGACTTTGTAAGAAATCAAAAAACAATAAAACAAAACCGAAAGAATGAAAAACTAGAAGAAAATATCTAATACCTCATTGGAAACAACTACCTGGGAAACAGATCCAGGAGAGATAATTTAAAAATTATTGGACTATTTGAAAGTCATGACCAGGAAAAGGGCCTAGACTTCATTTTTCAAGAAAATCTCCAGGAAAATTGACCTGATGTCCTGAAAGCAGAGGTTCAAATAGAAATTGATGGACTCCACTGATCACCTTCTAAAAGAGATCCCAAAATAAGAACTCCTAGGAATATTAGAACTAAATTCCAGAACTCCCAAGTCAAGAAGAAAATATACAAGTAGCCAGAAAGAAACACTCAAATATCATGACGCTACAGTCAGGATTACACAGGATTTAGCAACACCTACATTAAGGACTCATAGAACTTGGAATATGAGGGGGCGGCTAGGTGGTGGAGTGGATAAAGCACTGGCCTTGGAGTCAGGAGTACATGGGTTCAAATCCAGTCTCAGACTGGACACTTCTCTGATGTACTTATAATAAAAAATGCTGATATATGATACAATATGATATATAGACAGAGCTGATGATTTCTGAATACAGACTGAAGCACACCTTTTTTTCTCACTTTATTTTTCTTGAGGTTTCTCTTTCTTGGGGGGGCATTATATTTACTTTTACAACAATACTAGCGAGGTGGTGCAATGGATAGCACACTGGCCTTGTAGTCTAGAAGATGAGAGTGATAAGAATTCCAATCCAGCCTCAGATCACTTGACTTGCACTAGCTGTGTGACCTGGGCAAGTCACTTAACCCTGATTACCTCTCATCTAAGGCCCTCTCTAGTTGTCTTGATTCATATCTAGACCCAGATAGGTCTGGAGGAAAAAATGAGGCTCGTGACTTAGCACAGCATCCCTATGCTCAAATCCAATTCATGTGCTTGTCATGGTATCACCTCCCCTGATGTTATGGTCTTCTTCAAAAATGAAGGACAAACATTATTATTGTTATTATTATTATTATTATTATTAAATTAATATTAAAGCAATACTATTGTAGTAATATAAAAAAAGAAAAGAAAAAGGATTGTCCATAGGGAGCAAGGAAGAATGAGTTTTCTTTTTTTTTTAAACCTCAACCTTTGACCAGAAAACCTTGAAAGGTTAAATATTTGAATTTCCCATTGGTATCAGGAGGAGTGTCCTTGGAGTAGCAGTGGTCAATGGAAATACAAGTCACATTTTTGAAATACTGCTTTCAGACTCTATAAAGGCATTCACTATCCCTTGGAATATATTAAGAACTGCAGCCAAAGGGTACTTCATGAGGATTCTATGAAGGAACAAAAGAATTTCCAGTAACTAAGAAATATGAGATACCCTTCAGTCACATAAACTATCTAAGTTTATTATCCTCTTAGACCTTGTGACAGGGGTCATCATCAAATCTACCAGGTAGAAATGTACTACCTATAAGCATTCCCTGAAGCTCTAAATGCATGAAAGAATAATTTCTTTGCTATCTGGCTATCAAATTAAAGAAATATGTGTGTGGTTATATTTTAGTTTGTGAGAAATATTTAATACCAAATACTGTTACTATAGTATATCAGTAAAAATATTTTTGTAAAGTTAATTAGCTGGCTAGTTAATTGATAACTGGCTAACTAAAGAGCATCAGATGGAGGCACATGAACAATAGTACTAGAAAACTCCAGCACTCAAATTTAGTCTTAGACCCCTAAGGGAAGGAGTAGTAAGTTATTTTGTGCGGATACAGACCTATCACCTCAAGTGGGAGTCCAGTAGGAATGTTGCATGTAAAATGAGAATGGACCAGATGCTATGTAAGATTCCAATCTCACAATCTTATTTTATTAAATACTTATGTATTTACCAAATACTCTTATTCCAACAGTCAATTCAGTTTGACAAAGAATTTTTTCTAAAAGATTGCATTAAAAACCCCAGTTGGAACTTCTTAGACTCAAGCTTATTACCTCCAGGATCACTAAGACTTTTTCTCCTCTCTGTCCCACTCTATCCAATACTACAGTAGTATACACCTAAACAGGAAAAAAAAACTATTTATTGAGAACCTTATTCATAAGTACATGCAGTGTTTTTGTGGTTTTAAGACATTCTTCAGACATACACTGACTATGTGACATGGCCATGTGACATACACGAAACAGTAACTGGACATTTTCCTTGGAAGATCTAATTTTTACATTGTATCTCAAGATACAAAGACAAGAATGAAAACAGTCCTTGTCTTTAAGGAGGGTACATCTAGCTGACCCTCTATTAAGGGTAGGGTAGGAAAATAATATACCTCATATAAATGGGAAAATAGCCAAAGCAATCTTTGAGGGGAAGGAGATAGCAACTGGAGAGGTTAAGCCAAGCTTTGTGTCTAAGTTTAAGCTTTATTCCCGCCCCCCCCCCCCCCCCCCCCCGGCAATCTGGGTTAAATGACTTTATCAGGGTCACATAGCTAGAGCTCAACTTTCAAAGAATAGGAATTCTGTGGGAAAGAGAAGAGTAGATTAGACTGGACAATAGTATTCGTAGTTGACACCTGAAAATATTACTGAATTTTACACTTAATTCCAATTTCCATATTAGATCTCTTCTGCCTTTCTGATTTTACTTTTCACTCATGCTGTTAAAAAGATGTGACATGGATTTGAATTTTCTTTGTTTTCTCTTCATTAAATCCACCATGTATAATTTGTACTACCTATAAGCATTACCTGAAGCTCTTAATACATGAATCATTACTGTTATCTGGCTGTTGAATTATAAAAATATTATTCTTGTCAATGTAGCCTGTGGGCAGAGAAAGAAAAACAAGATTAGCAGGATATTGAGATGAGAGACATTTACAAGAGAAGCCACCAGCACTTATACCTACTATGACCTGGTTTTTATGGAATATTTCCACCCACCCACCCACCCACCCCTACCATGTTAAAAACCAATTGGGTTATTTTCAAATAGGGAAGACATTCTCAAAGGTTTCAGTTTTTTATTTGCTTTTTGATGCTTCCATGTTTTTGAAACAAATGTGCTACATCCAGATGACAAAATTTTTGACAATAAGAGCAGAAAAGCATTACCACAAAATTAAAGAATAATAGAACTGAAGGACCTCAAAAGGCATCTAATCCAACTTGTACCCCAAAAAGGAATCTTCAATGTAGCTTGTTCAACAGATAGTTATCTGCTATTTACATAAAATCTCTAAAGGAGAGAAACTCACTACCTCTAGGGTCAGCCCACTATATTTTTAGATAGGTCTAATTGCTAGGAAGAAGCAACTAGATAACTCAGTGGATAAGAGTGCTGGGCTAGAAGTCAGGAAGACCAGAATTCAAATCCAGTCACTGAGTGATCCTGGACAAGTCACTTAACCCTGTTTGTCTCATTTTCTTCATCTATAAAATAATGTTTTTGTTCCTCATTCCCAAAGACCAGCACAACATCAGGGAGGTGATGCCATGACAAGCACATGAATTGGATTTGTTTGCGGGGGGGGGCTGTGCTAAGTCACCAGCTTCACTTTCTTCTCTGGAGCCATCTGAGTTCAAAGGTCACATATAAATCAGGCTGGAGATGGTCTAGATATAAGACAATCAGTAACTTGCCCAAGGTCACACAGCTAGTAAGAGTCAAGTGTCTGAGGTTGAATTCAACACTGGTCCTCCTTACTCCAAGGTCAGTGTTCTATCCAATGTGTATCACTTAGCCTCACCAGGTTAACTAAACATGCTTTGTTTCTTCAACTGATCCTCCTCTAACATGGTTGCCCTTGAGTATGTAACCTGCCTTAGTGATCTTTGTCTAAATATATCTTTGTTGCTAAAAAATATTTCTTATGGGAAACTATGACTTTTGTTAGCAAAAATTGATTTCTTACAACTCTTCTCTCTGTACTCACCCATTTTGTTTAATGGAATGTATCAAGAGGGTAACCAGAATGTCAATGAGGATCTCAACTTTATTTCACTCAAATCCAAGTCATTTGTAGGTCAGGAAATCATGCTCTCCAAGTCATTGTTCTTTGAGAACAAAGGAGGAACAACAACAAATTCATTTTATGACAAGAACTGTTGAATAATAGCTAGCATGAGGCTTTCAAAGCACTGCGCAAATATTCATTTCGTGCTCACAACTGCTCTGGTAGTCAGATTATTATGCCTACTTTATAGGTGGGGAAACTAAAGCAGAAATCAAACGACATATATGGTAACACAACTAATAAATATCTGCAACTGGAGTTGAATGTAAATCTTCCCATCTTTAGGTCTAGAACTATCCATGAGTCACTTGGCTGCCTGTTGAAGAAATTAGGGATGTTTCATATGGAGAAGAGAAGGTTTAGGATAAGTATGATAACTCAGAATTGGGAGATATGGTAGATGGTAGATATTGGAAGTGCCATCATTTGAAGAGGGAAAATTTTTGACTCTTTGAGGAAAAATCAGTAGCAGAAATTGCTGAGGCAAATTTAGCTCTTCTAGAAGGCAAATTTCCTAACAAATAGATGCTTCCAAAGTGGAAAGGGTTGTCTCATTAGAAGAGGTTTCCTTTCCTTGGAAATCTTCAAACAGAGGCCAGATGATTACTTGTTAGGTAATTAGAGAAGTCACCATTTTTTAGTTAATCTTTGGATTAGATTACCTTTTTCAAACTCTGAAATTGTGCAATCAAACATATAATCTTCTGTTTGGCTCTCAACACTCTTCAAAAACTAATCTCCCTCTACCATTCTAGTTTTCTTATACCTTACAATTCACCTACATACTCTGTAATCCAGTACAGCTACTCTCCCTTTTATTCTGAGCAAAATATTATATCTCCCAAATCTGGGTAAGCTCATAGTCTGCCCCTCATTCCTGGAATGTTTTTCTTCCTCATCTGCTGGGTTATTTCAAGTTCCAGCTAATGGTCCACTTTTTTCCAGGAAGCCTTTCCCAGTCCCTTTTAATACTTTTTTTTATCATCATGATTCACAACATAATTTGTACATTTTTCCTTAATTGTAAAAAAATTGGGTTTTTTGAGGCAAGGGAGTTAAGTGACTTGCCCAAGGTTCCACAGCTAGCTAGTAGCAAGTGTTTGAGGTCACATAAGAATTCAGGTCCTCCTGACTCCAGGGCTGGTGCTCTATTCATTGAGCCATCTGGCTGTCCCATACATATGTTTTTGCCTATTCTATTGTGACTAAAGGCTAGGTAACAATTGAGACCAAAGATCAATTATTTTTTCTCAAAGATATAAGTAAGAGAGGGGGGAAAATCCCCAATTTGTGGCCAGAATAGAAAGCAAAGAACCCCAGAGATTGACTGGGTTACTTTTGGCCATTCAATGAAAGCCAAGTGATATAGGTTTAAAGGCTAGTCAAAAAGTTCTATTTAAATACAATGATGTTTTAAAAGCTTGTTTGCTGTATATATAAAAAAAGATGTAGTGTTAACATTTAAAAAGGGAATAGAGAAACAGGTATACCCTTCTTAAAGGTTTCAAATGGTATTAGAAAGTTAAATGCCCTGGGTTCCTGAGGGTTTTGCAGAGATGACTACTAAGGAAGAAAAAAAGAATAAAATGTATGTAAATTCCAGTTATACCATTCTCAGATTATTATAAAAAGCCTTTCACAATATGGTTCCCACCTACCTTTCTAGTCTTCTTTTATATTATTCCTTTTGATACACACTCCTTTCAAATCATATTGGCCTGCTAAAATTTCCCCAGGCATAACAATATATTTCCTACCTCTTTGTTTTAGTATGAACGGTCCCTCTCCTCTGGAAGATATACCTTTCAAAGCACAGCTCAGGTACCATCTTTTAGGAGCAGCCTTTCCTGACTCCCTCAGTTACTAGGGCTCTTCCTAGCTTTTACTTCTACTGCTTATTTCTGATGTATTTGCATACATGTTTGATCATCCTTGTACAATGGAAGCTTCCTGAGAATGGAATTGTCTCCAGTGCCTAGAGTATGAATTTTGAAAATTTTAGTTGCCATTTACTTGAGATGAGTAAACTGAGGCAAACAGAATTAAGTATCCTGCCTAGGGTCATACACCTAGCAAACCTGACTCCAGGTCCAACACTCATTTCACCATCTACCTGGGCAGATGATGGTATTAGTGCTACATGAGGAATGTTGTAGGGGTTCCCATATATGTACATGCCCAATTTGTTTTTAATCCAGAATTCTAATCAGTTTAGGAAATTTCTAATGTAAAGACTTCCTCTTGGAATCCTGAAACCTATAGATTTAGGGTGTTGCCTGGGGTTAGGTGACTTGCATCAGATGGCTAGTACATGTCAAGAGGCATGACTTGAATTCAGGGCTGCTGACACCAAGGTCTTTAAACCAGGCTGCCTCTTTTGATCAGTAATAAATCACTTGGAAATGGTGCTTTAAGGTTTGCAAAGTCCCTTCTTCACAACATTGCCTAGAACTAGGTGTAGACATTAGCTTCCTCTACTGCCATCTCAGATACTCACCTTAGCCCTAGCCCCATTTCCAATTAGCTCCCAATCTCATGCCACCTGTCTAGTGGCATAGCTTTCCAAAGCCCTAGGAGGTTATGCCGTGGATCTCATGGTCCTGATCTCTATCAACATTTAATTAAACTTTATCCAAATTTTTCTGGCTGTATTTGAGATGTGCGATTTGGTGTGGAGGAGGAAGGGTTAAATACTTCCCCATCGGCACAAATCACCTGTAACCGAGCTTCCTCTCCTCTCGAAGACCTCTGGCATAAAATTAACTCCTAATTATCTACTGAAGGTTGCATTCTCCAAATCTGTACATTCTTGAACCTAGAGACTTGTTTCTTAATTTTGTTCTTATACACCCCGTGATAGACACAGGGCCTTCATGAATGTGGATTGTTTAATGAAACGGAGCTCCGAGCTTAAAAAAGGGAAGCTGAATGCTCCCCCGTCATCACCCACCTCGCTTTGGTAGAAGAGATGGCACCTATGATTTCAAAGAAGCTTTTTAAAAACGCGTCGAACTGACCTCTTCGCTTCTAAAAGTCATCCTAGGAGATACATGTGTAGCGCTTGCAAATTAGGGCTCCAAGGTGCAGTAGATTTAGATTTGGAGGACATAGGTTTGAATCCTGGACTCTGGCAACGATTAAGGCTTTTAAGACTTTGGGCTCACATGCGAACTCCTTTCGTCTTTGACCAGGTGCCGAAATACGTGAGAGAGAGCCAGAGAGATGCAGGGATGGAGTCAGTAAGAACAAGAACCTGCCTAATGAGACTTAGGGTTTGTTTTTTTTAATTTAATTTAATTTTTATTTTTTGTGGAGGCCCCAAGGCACTCCTGCAAACTGGGGCTAGAACAGCCTGGTCTCCCTAGTGCCTGAGGCCAACCTAGTTGAACGCTGCACAATCTGTAGTCTTTAACATAAAAGCATCAGCGTGACCGAACCCCTCTGGAGGAGCACAGCTTTTGCTTTCCCCAAACTAGAAGTCTTTGCTGGTGCAGGCATCTCTCGGTAGGGAGGGGCGGGAAAAGGGAAGGGGAAGAGCATATTTTCTTATAAATTGAAAACTTAGCACTAGATACCCTCCCCCGCCCCATCCAATCACTTGATACCCCCACTCCCCCCCTACCCCGTCCAGTCTCTAAGACTTAAGCTGCACTTCGGGAGCGCAACAGGTCCCGGTTTTTCGGATGTTCCTAAGCCTATGTGGTCTCCCCTCCACTCCCGCCGCCCCACTCCAGTTAGGGGTAGCGGGGAAGAGCAAAGGAGGGGGTAGGGGGCGGTCCTAGGCCAAGCGGCTGCCCTCCCTTCAGGGGGAGCCTCCCCAAGTAGAAAAGCCCCCTCCCTCTTCCCAGTGGGAGTGGGAGCCCGGTTCCACGCACCGTGCACAAGCTGCTACGCGCTCCGAGGCGGGGGCGGCGTGGGAGAGGAGCGGAGGAGGGGTCTCCGGAACCCCAGCTGGTGGTCCCCTGAAACTGGAGGCCGGGTTCCGTGACTCATGAATCATTCATGAGCCGGGGCTTCCAGGGTTGCTGAGCACGGAGCGAGCTGGGGAGGCTGGTTGGTGTGCAGGCAGACCAGGGGCTGGGAAGAGGAAAACGAGAAGGCTGCTGCGGCGTTAACAGTAGCAGCTGCTGCTGGAGGAGAGCGCGAGCCCAGCGCGAGCCCGGCCGGAGCCCAGCCGGAGCCCAGCGCGAGCCCAGCCGGGGTCCAGGTCCTTGCCCGGCCCCTGGCCGCAGCTGCAGCCCCTCCAACGAGGTGTTAAGGCGAGGAGGGGGGAGAGAGCAGAAGCAGCTGCGAGCAGCTGCTGGGCGGTGAGTACCCTCCCCCTGGAGTTCTCTTTCCAGTAGCTGGGAAAATACCTATGGGAAGGAAGGGGGGGGGGATTAGGGGAGCCTGCCGGCACTTGGAAACCTGGGGAAGTGATGTCTGGGGGAAGTGGGGAGTCGTGCCTGCCACCCCCCAGTCTCGTGTGGCTGTCAGGAGCTGGGCCGGGGGCTGCGGGCAGAAAGAGCAGGAGGAGGAGGAGGAGGCAGGACGAGCTCGGAGAGAGATGCCGGCCTGGGGGGAGGACGGGGGCACTGGGGCTGGAAGGGGGGGGGCGCTATTGGGGAGCAAACTTTTTTGACTTTGGCTGTAATTTTCCAGCGGCGCAGATGAAAGGTTTGAGCTTTACAGCGGGGCGGGCTTCGGGGAAACCGGGACTGTGTTGGAGAATGGAATGGGGGGGTCTCAGCCTCCCGCCCCCCGCCGCCTGTGTTGCGACTTTATCTGAGGTCTGGAGGGACCCCTGACGCGAATTCTGGGAAGCTGCGGGTTTAGGGAGGGCAGATAGGAGGGGCTGGGGGGCAGGATGGGAGACGGGGGCTTCTTTACTACGGTGGAGGATGGGGTTCTCCTTCAGGACCGGTATTCCCCAAGGAACGCTCTGGATGCTCCCTCCTCGCCCTCCACCCCGACCCCCGCTGGGAAGGTGCGGAGATGGAGGGTTACCTGGTTCAGGGAGCCAGCAGGGGGGCACAGGCGCTTCCTTGCCCCCACCCCCCCGCTGCTGTGGGATTTCGGCCGAAGGCATCTTCCTGCTTCCCCGGGGAGCCCCCTCCAAGTGGGACCCTGGCCCTAGAGCCCTCGGGGAGGAGAGCAGGGCAAGCCGGGAGCTTTCCATTATTCCAGGGCGCCCAAAGCGCTGGTGTTGCTGGCGGGGAGGGGGGAGAGGGGCTGAGGGAAGGGCTCCAGACCCGGCAAAGTGGGGCCCGGACCCGGGGCCGGCCCGGGCGCAGTCCCTAGACCGGCCCCGGACAACAAAGGAGAGAAAATGGAGAGAGGAGGAGCCTGCTTTCAGCCGGCGAGTTGAGGCGCCTTTGCCCACCCCCTCCTGAAGCCCTCCGGGTCCGGGCCGGCTGCTGGGCCACCGGGCTGAGCCCGGGATGGGGGGTCTGGACACCGTTACCCCTCCCCATTCTGAAGAGGCTGCCGCGAGTTACAGTCAAGTTACTCGGGCTAACCCCCACGCGCCCCTTCCCCAACGGGGAATTCCTAGCGCCTGGGCCCCTCTCCCTCCTGTCCTTCCCAAGGTTTACTTCCTTTGAAACCCTTTTTGTATTCTATTTGGGTGCAAGGGAGCCACGGGGGGATTGGGGGGGTAGGAGGGAACAGCCAGAGTTGACTGGTGGGCTCTGCTGCCCCCTCAGAGGATGGGGGTGGGGTGGGGAGAAGGCCCCTTTTCTACTTCTGACAATTGTTTACTATGGGGAGAGGTTTGGGGTCCGACTCACATCTTTTCCATTGGGACCATTCCCCGGGGTCCTAACGAGGAGCAGATAGGGATCAAATAGAGACCACTAGAATTCTTCAGTTCTCTCCCCACCTCCCCATTCCCAAACCTCCCACCTGAATCTCAGTAAAACACCCTTGTGATTCAGCTTCTAGACAAGAGAGAAGTCTATCTGTAGTGAAAAGCAGCGCACTAGATTTATTTACAAGAGACCAGGGGCCTGGTGATTTGAAAATTTAGAGCTGGAAGGGACCTCACAGATAATCCAACCAATCCCCCTCATTTAACAAATGAGAAACTGAAAGTCAGCAAATGTCTAACTCTTACGAAAGGTGACAAAAGTATTAACTCTGAGTTTGATTAGGACCTAGGACCCTCTCATTTTAAATCCAGTTTCATTTATGTTCGAAGAGGCATGAATTTAGGAGTCTTAGTTTCAGATACTGAGATGAACTTGATTATGTGCCTTTACAGGCAGTGGGGTTTTGTTTGTTGAATCGAGGAACTGAGACCTTCTCATTTTAAATTCAGTCTTATTTAGGTGCAAAGAGTCCTGAATTTAAGTCTTAAGTTTTAGATCCCAGATGAACGTAATTTATGTTCCTTTAGAGGCAGTGGTTTGTTTGTTGAATCGAGGAACTAAGACCCTCTAATTTTAAATTTAAGTCTTAGGTGCAAAGAGCCATGCATTTCAGTCTTAGTTTTAGATTCCCAGATGAACTTAATTTATGTTCCTTTGGAGCCAGAGGTTGATAGGTTGGTTTGTTTTTTGAATCTAGGTCCTCTCTCTCACCTTAAGGAGTGACAGTTATACCCCCATAACCCAGGCTTTGGGATCATCCAGCTGGGTCACCCCTGGACAAATTAATATAAGCTCCTTGGTGTTTATTCTTCATCTATAAAATGAGGGGTTTGAATTATCTGATCTTCCATCTGACTTCCAAATTCTCTCCTCATCCTCCAAAGCCCTTCTAGATTCTCTTCTCTGCTTATCCCATGAAAGCCAGAGAGAACTGAAATTAGGCCAAGTAGTAAAGATAGAAATTGTTTGAATACTGTAAGTTTCATTTGAAGGACTTTCATGTGGAAGAGGGAGCAGAGAGCTTCTGTTGGGCCCCCCACAGGGCAGATCCTCGAGTGATGGATAGAAGTCCCAAACTGGTGGTTTTAGCTTTGCTGTCCAGGAAAAAACCTTGGGAACAATTAAAGCTATCTGAGAATGGCACCCCTTGGTTTCTCCTTCATTGGGGAGGAGCTGAGACTATATTATCACTTGTCAGGTATGTTATAGTGAGAAATGCCTTTTGAGTAGGAGCTGGATTACATAGTGGCTGGGGTTCCTTTGAACTGAAATGATGTGTGACAGTCCTGTGAGATATTATTATACTTCTGCTTGGTTTCCTCTGTTCATAACTCTTCCCTCCCTATCTAGAGATAAAGAATCTCAAGCAAGATTATCATTCAGATAAGGCGCTTCAGAACTTCTCTATTGATATCCTGCCCCAAGGCAGGATATTATGGGATTGTCACTCAGGGAGCTGTTGGAAGAACCAAGGGCAGTCTCAGAAACTATCTGCCTGAAGCTGTCAATAAAACCCTTAGTACTGCTTTAAATCTAGTGTAGACCATAATTTGAAGGCTTAGCTGTGTACAGATGTGTACAGAAAACTCTTGTGGGGGTACCCAAAAGAATTACCATGCCCTCTGACTGAAGTGCTTAATCTGATTTGGAAGATAAAATAAGACTTAAGAACATTAATGTCAAACAGGTTAGCCAGTGGCAGAATTGTGAAGTGGATGAAATAACCTCAACCTTATCTTCTTTTTCCCTTCTGCTTGTGTGTTTTCCATCTCCTGAGGAGCAATTATCAGGATTTAGGGCTTTGCTCTAGAACTTAACTTTGTGGACTTTACATGAGAGCCTCAATTTCCTCATTTGTAAAATAGAGTTCATATTAGATGACCCCTACTGTCTCTGATTAAGTTAAAGATTTTTAGAATTCTTCCACTATGGTATCACATCTCTGGATCTGTTTATCTTAAGGAGCCCCTGTTATCATTTTTTCCCTCTGCATTTTCCCAAAGTCAAAGACTGAAACCAGATTTTACACACAGGGAAATTTGAGCCTGCAATTTAGAAAGAATTGCCACTATTGAATGGTGGTATCTTTTAGCCTATAATGTAGGCAGTTCAGTTTAGCCATTCTCTTTCTAGGAGTTTGAATTATCTGATCTCCCATCTAACTTCCAAATTCCCTGCTCATCACCCCAAAGCCCAAATTTTAAAAGACCAATGCTCAGTATTTCTGTAAAGCAAGGTTGGAGTTATTTACTTGGTGCCTACTCAATGCAAGATGCCTTATAGGCCAAGCTTTGTGGCATTGTCAAGTTCTTTCTCAACTTTTTGTGACTCCCTAGGGAGTGCTATAAAGGTAGTATGACTTTTTGGGGCATACTTCCCAGGTAGAGCTATAAAATGGGATAACTCTGAGATGCTTTCGAGGTAGTGCTTTAAGGTGATGTCTATAGAAAGGGGAGGCTCATGGAAGAAGGGAGGAGAATTGTTCTGGCTGTTTATGTAGTACAAGTCATATCTGGTATTTTTGTTAGTTATATATAACTAAACTTATATTCAATGTTTTATTAATTTGGATGTTTGCATAGGTGAAGGCTCCCTTCTCATTGGGAAAATTCAAAACATGAAAAATTCTAATCCCCAGGGAACCCTCTGAGTGGGAGTACATACTGTAACATTATATAATAATAGGTAATAAATAATAATAAAGACTCTCCATATGAGGTCTACGTGAACACATGCTTTCTTAGTGAATTACAGATTATAATCTTGTGACTCTCACCTGGTTCATTTTACTTTTCTTAAACTGAATGGGATGTACCATTCCTGAGGTCCCTTGCATCTGGTTTCTGTTGCCCTTCTTCATCATGGATTTTGTAATTGGGCAGGTCATGACTTGGATGATTTAGCATCCTAAATGTCATTTAATTTTCTGCCAGTTGTTGAAAATGAAGTAACCTTTACTTGCCAGCAAAGCATGTACTATCTTATTCCTTCCTGGGTCAATCATGCCTTTATTGATCACCTATTATGTTAGGCATGGACCGAGAAGAAATGGCTCCTATTTTTCCTATTTCAGAGGAAAAAAATACATATACAGGTAATTTTGTGGAGTATTTGCTGCTGTGGGGAGTGTTGGGATCAGCCCTATGAAGGAGCTGAATCTTGAAGGACAGTGGGGATTCCGTTCATCAGAGGTGAATTGGGTATCTGGTCCAGCTATAGAAGGCAACTCAAAATGTAAAGGATTGAGGAAAGAGCTGGAATGTTAGGTACCAGCAGGAGCAAGGAAGCCACTTTGACTGGAATGTAGAGTGTGTTCAGAAAAGTAAGGCTCAGTCTTCCTGGAGAGATAGCCTGGGGTCAGATTGCTCAGGGCTGTAAATGCCAAATAGAGGAATTTCTATACCAGAGATCTATTTAGGCAACAGTGGAGCCTCTAGGTCTTGTTGAGAAGGGAAGGGATTTTTGGAATATTCCTTTGACAGCTTTATGGAGAAAAGATGGGATGGGGGAGGGAACACAGAAGGGAGATGAATTAGGGACCTATTGTAATAAATTTAAGTGAAGGGTGATTGTGCTATAAGAGGTAAGGCTGGAGATACTATCAATAAGACCCAGGAATAGATTGTTATTAGGGAAGAGTTGAGGATGACTCCTGGCTTGAAAACCTGGGTGACAGAAAGTATGATGATGATCTCAAAAGACTGGAGGTTTTTGGCGGAAAAGACTTCTTTCTTGGCTGTGATGTACAATGAAATAAGCCCCGGCTCAGGAATCAGAGGAAGTAATACTTACTTTCTTAGTGATTTTTGAGAAAGTCACTTAATCTCCAGAGGTCCTAGTTTCCTTATCTGTAAAATGCAGCTTTTTGGAACAGATGACCTCTTCCATGCCTCTTTGTTTTGAATCTGTGATTCTTGATTGAGTATGCAAACTTGGAGATAACTAGGCAATTGATGATGAAGTACTGGAGCCTAGGAGAGAAACAAGGGGTTTGTATGGGGACCTAGTAAGAGTTATCTGCATGGTTTTCAGAAAAATTTGGAAAGACTTACATGAACTGATACTGAGTGTATGAGAGGAACCTGGAGAACATTGTTCATAGGAACAGCAACATTGTGTGATTATCAACTCTTCTCATCAATACAGTAATTAAAGATGATTTTAAAATACTTGTGATGGAACATGCCTTCCACATACAAAGAAAGAACTGTGGAGTCTTGAGTACAAATCAAAGCATATTATTTTTCACTTTTTAAAAAATTTGTTTTTTGTTTTTTTCTTTCTCATGATTTTTCCCTTTTGTTCTGATTCTTTTATAACATGACTAATCTTGAAATATGTTTAACCTGATTGTGCATGTATAACCTGTATCAGATTGCTTACTCTCTTGGGGAGGGGGAGTAAAAGAAGGGAGGGAGAATATTTTACAAAAAAATGAAAGTTGAAAACTTTCTACATGTAATTGGGGAAAAATAAAATACTATTAAGATCTTTATTTTTAAAAAGTTACCTGCAGAACAGAGAAACCCAGAGAAACAACTGCAAAAGAGGGGAGGTATATGAGAGAGATGGGGGGGCAAGAGAGTGAAAGGGGAGAAGTTGAGGGGAAGAGAAATATACTAAGAGAAGACAGAGATGATGATCTAGGGATAGCTAGATAGGAAGGAGAATCAAGAGAGGGAGAGGGGAATGTCATGAAAACTTGGAGAAAACAGATTGTTCAGGAGGAGGGGAGATCAGCAATATTGTGTGCTGCTGAGAGATCAGGAAGCATGAGGAAAGAGAAGTGATAATCTGGCAATTAAGAGATCACAGGTAACCTTGGAGGGAATGGTTTTAGTTGAGTGACAAATTTGGAAGTTGGAGGACAAGCAGTGAATTGGAGGAGATAAAGCTCAGAGCTCAGAAAGTATAGACATCTTTCTTTTTTGGAAGATTGGTTATGGAAGAAAGGTGTGGATTAAAAACAGACCATAGCTGTAAATTGTAAATTTGGAGGAACTTTACACTCTCTTTCCTTCAAATATCTCTCCAGAAAGAGTAACATTGAAGGAACTTTTTTCCAAAAGGGAGGCTTCCGTTAGATTAACTAGAGATCTACTACCCTACCAAAATAATCTGATGACGTGAACTTCAGGGAAGCCAAGTTTCCTCCAGTTAAGATATTCTCCACTGCCCTTCTAACCCCAAATCACCTGACAGCTAGTCTCAACTCTATCTCTGAAATAAGGAAGATTATTGAGCAGCCTGAAACTGTATCATTTCAGTCATTTTCAGTTACATCCAATTCTTTCTGACCCCCATTTGGAGTTTTCTTGACAAAGATACTGGAGTGGGGGCGGCTAGGTGGCACAGTGGATAAAGCACGGGCCCTGGAGTCAGGAGTACCTGGGTTCAAATCCAGTCTCAGACACTTAATAATTACCTAGCTGTGTGGCCTTGGGCAAGCCACTTAACCCCATTTGCCTTGCAAAAAACCTAAAAAACAAACAAACAAAAGATCCTGGAGTGGTTTATCATTTCCTTCTTCAATTCATTTTACAGATGAGGCAACTGAGGCAAGTAGAGTTAAGTGACTTGCCCAGGATCACACAGCTAGTTAATTGTCTGAGGGTCTTCCTAACTCTGCTCTCCATCCTCTGTACCACCTACCTGCCCCTAAATGTGTGTCAACTCAATATGTACATATATTTCTCTGTTCTACAGTCATTTGCCACCCATCAACCTCTAATACCTGATGCTAATTAAACTTTTTATCTTTTAGCCTTGTCTCTTATTGACCTCTAGTCAAAAGAACCTAGGTAGGAGGTATAACTCTTCAGAAGGATCTTAGGATCTCTCAGTTGAAGAATTCCCCAATTGAGGTGAGATATAAGACAAACAATTGAAGGGATAGAAGATTAAAATATATATATATATTTAGAGGATGGAGATCTAAGCATATTTGTTAACAATTTGAAAGGTATAGATAAGGATTTAGTGAATCATGAGGGATTAAAAATTAGAGAGAGGGAATGATCCAGGTGGCTTGGGACAGGATGGGGTCATGTAAAACCTATGTAAATGGGCTGGTTTTGAGCCCACAAAGGGCCACCTCTTTCTCTATAAGAGGAACAAAGAAAGCTTGAGAGTGATGTTGAAGTGATTCAAAATGTAAAATTTGGGAATTAATGGAGCTTCCTAATGTTGGCTTCATTTTTTTTAAACTGAAGTAAGAGATGAAAGAATGTTCTGGGTGTCTGGGATTTGGGAGGAGGGGAAGAACAGGTTTAGATCTATCACTGAGATTAGCGTGATTGAGTCAATTGGAAAAGTGAAAATATTGTAGTGAACTAGTGAGATCAGATAATAAATTTGTAGTGGATGGATGCAGTTAGGACTCTTTTCTAACTTCCTCCATTGGTGTTTAGAAACTGGGAGGAGGAGTAGAAAAGGCATGTGGTAGATGGAAGTCTTCCAGATTTGGGGTTTGAAAAGGTTTGACTAGAAATAAGACAAGATGACAGATGTCTTAATGATAGAAGACAGTGTGAAGTTAAATTATGGTCAGGATTTCGAAGGGAGGAAAGTGAGACTGAAGCAAGAATGATGGTTAGGAAAACTTTACTAGGGTAGGAGTAACTAGAAGCTGGAGTAAGAACTGAAAATAAATCTGGGGGGAGGGGAATGAGCCACAGGGACAGATAGAAAGATAAATTGTGGTCAGAGGAAGAAGATATTTTACATATAGATTGTGAAGGTAGGAGTATTTAGAACAAGATCAAAGGTTTGAGCATTTGTATATATGTTGGGGGGTCAAGGGAAGATAAAACTTATGGAAATCAGGGTGATCCAGTAGAAAGGAGAATCTGTATCAGTGGGGATAGCAAATTGCAAAATGAAGTCCCCAAGAGGAAAGATTTGGGCAAAGAGGAAAACTAAGTACTGAATTCCTTGAGAAGAGAGAATAACTTAAAGACTGGTAGGGAAAAACTACAAGGACTTTAATAGAATGATGCTCTTGATGAAGTTCAGCCTGTTAAGGAAGGGAGAAGGGAAGCTTATAGATGTGTCAGTGAGGAACCGGGAATGTGCTTTTTCCTTTTCTGGGCCCATATGATCACAGGGAGGGGAGACTCGAGTATAAAAACAAGAGTCCTTGGACCTATCCTAATGGGATCTTCAAATACAGCAAGTTTCAAATGCTAGGTCTGCCACTTACTTTCTGTTTGTATGGACTTTGGTCTCACTTTCCCTCATTCACAAATGAATGGGGGGACTAGATAATTTGTGAGATCCCCATCAACTCTAAAATCTGGTGAATTTAAGAAAATAAACATTTAAATGACTTTCACTAGACTTTTTTGTTTTTGTTTTTGCAAAGCAATGGGGTTAAGTGACTTGCCCAAGGTCACAGAGCTAGGTAATTAAGTGTCTGGGGCTGGATTTGAACTCAGGTCCCCCTGAATCCAGGGTCAGTGTCCTATACACTGCACCACTAGACTTTATAGTAAATGTGACATTGTATGAAAGCCAGATAGATTTCCCCTTAAAAATTAGGAAATTTCAATAGGAAAAAGTCAAGAATAGCATTTGCTAAACAATAATTATGACTTACTTTTTGTGTACCCTATATTTTTCCTTCCTTTCTTCCTTCTTTCTTTCTCCTTCCTTTCTCTATTTCTCTCTTAATTTCTTTCTTCTTTTCTTTGTATTTTTTTCTTTTTCTCTAGCTTTTACCTGAGCAGCCTAAATACTTCTGGACCCATAAGAACCAGCCTCTTATTCAACATGTCTGGTTCCCTAAGAAATAGACTATAGATAAAAGGTAGATTTGGAGACTGATAAGTAGTAATAATGTAAAGCACTCACCCTTGCTCTGGGAGAAGTCAGGTGGACCTTCTGCCTTTAGGAAAGGAGCCTACACCCTTTTGAATTCTAGAGGAAATAGATGGCCAGAGCTGAGTGTGTGACTTTTTACCATTCCCAGAAGTCTTGCAGAATATTAGCAGCAGAGCTAGAAGGAGCTTTAGAGATCATTCTAGTTCAAACTTATTTTACAGATGAAAGTGTTTTTTCTTCAGGGATCTGAGTCTTCTCCCCTGCTCCCTCTTCTTTCTCCCCCTCTCTCAGCATTATTTTAGATTACTATTTGATGTCTACTGTAACCACATCCTGATTTTGATAGCTGGCACAGACATTGAAGTGATTTCTGTGAGCCAGAGACTGTGCTAAGGACTCAGGTGTTCAAATTCAACCTAACTGCTTATATTCTAAAGGGAGAACTATTGCTTTCTCTCTGACTCACTACATCTGTGTGACCCTGAAGGAAATCTCTCTACCTCTGGAGCTTCAGTTTTTTCCTTTGTAAACTGAGATTAAGGAACCTCCTCATTTGTAAATTGAGGCCATTGATAAAGGCGCTTATCTTTAGAAATTATTTTTAAGTCTCTGGAGTCTTTTAAATCACCTGACAAAAGTGAAGGTCTTTGGAAATGTAAGCTATTGTAATTAATGTTTACCTTACTGTGGCGCATTCTTTTACTTGAGGTGGGGGTTTGTAATTGCCACCTCACCTTCTCCCAGAATTATTCTGAAAGGGGAGGGTGTGAGTGTTAAGCCCTTTTTTTAAATCTCTTTGCCAGGATTGGTGTCCCGGCTCAGATCCTGGAAAGACCTCCTCCATCAGCTGGGAGCAGATGCCCACTTAATCCAGGGAGGAGGAGCAGCAGGAGGCTGATGAACACACCTGCCCATGTCACTGGCCTGCTTCACAGAAACCCATTTCTCCACCTGCCGGGAGTATTTCCCAGTTTCAGAAAAAGAAGAGGCCCCCACCGCCAACCCTCGCTCATGTTCTCTGAATCTTGCTAAGCTATGGCTTCCATCCTCTGCCTGTTGCTGTTGCTGGTGCAGCTTGGAGGTCCTGCTTCAGGGGGACAGTCTGTGTCCAAGGCAACTTTGGATCTGGAGTACTTACCTGCTACAAACTATGAGACAAATCTCCAGTTGGATTCTGGGCCAATCGAAATTTTGTTTCAAATTGTCAGAGCCTTCCTTTTTGTGGTGCAGCCCAACCCTTTCCCTGGAGGTAAGTGTGGCTAATAAGTGACTCTCCTTGTTACATCTTTTTTTTTTCCCCCAGTCCTCTATCGCTAAAGGAAAATAGAACACAAACCAGTTAAGTTGTAATTCGTTAAGTGAGGAATTTAATCACAAGTTGTTAAAAGAATGACATAAGATGCTAAAAACTCAGGATGGTAGATAGTGGATTTTAGGTTATCTTGGCTTTTCATCAGTGAGCAAATTTATTGGGGGGGGGTATATAGAGACTTAATACTGAATCTTTCCAAGCTACTGAAGGGTTTATTACTTCTAATTAAGGTGAACTCCATAATGTTGTGGTGCTAGCAGTTAAAATTTAACTCCATGGACCAAATGTTCGACTTTGCTTAAGGCAAGGGGAGGCCAGGCCGAACTTGTTTAGTCACTCAAGTATTAAATAAGATGCATATAAATATGAATTGCAAGAGTTTGGACTGTGGGGCTAGGAGATAGTCTGGTTAACTTGGGGGTCCTTGCACTTCATTTGTGAAAGTGTTCCCCATTGGATGCATTTTACTCCTACCCTATTAAGAATAGTTTATGTGTATCTTTGTGGGAATGAGATTATAAAATAAAAATAACCCTTGGGGAAGTATCTGTTACATTAGATGTGGAATCTGCATATATTATTGCATTACCTTTCAGATGCTATCCATTTCCATTGAATTAAAATTTTTCTTTTAGTCATAGTATTTTTTTAAAGCAGTTTTTCCTGAATTTATGGAATTGCCATAATATTTGGACTATTTTGAGGGTTAATGATTAATGTATGGTTTGAAAGGCATTTTCATTAAATTAACAGGAATTCCCATTTCAAAAGTTTAAAGTAGGTCAACCACTTTTCCTAAGAAGTGTGTATATCCATAACAATTGCTAAAAATTATTATTTTCTATTTTTTTAATTGGCAGAAAAATTATGGTGGGTTTTTTTTTTTATTGAAAGTCACTTTTCTGGGGACAGTGGATAGAGCACTGGCCTTGGAGTCAGGAGTACCTGGGTTCAAATCCGACCTCAGACACTTAATAATTACCTAGCCACTTAAGTGGCCTTGGGCAAGCCACTTAACCCCATTGCCTTGAAAAATCTAAAAAAAAGTCACTTTTCTCTGTTTTTAATTTACAAACTTTTGTGTTACTCTGACCAGATAGTGAAAATATTTTTGTATTCAGCAAAATCTGTTCAGTAATCATAATTTAGAGTCTGCTGTGTCCAGAGCCCCAGGAGTGGGTAGTATTGTTGGGGGGGGTGGAGTAAAGGGTATCTTGCTGCTTTGAGAATGAAGTGAAGATTGGGAACAGTTATTACTCAAGATTTAGAATTCTGAGGAAAAGGATCACTGAACCATTTTTAATTGAAGATATTTTTTCAGACATTTATGTTACTACCTTAATATTCAAATATAACACTAATCAGAAGAGGAAAAGGAAAACAAATTATGAAAAAGAATAAAAGTACATGTATTATAATCATTATATGCTAGCAGTTTAAGTTATTTCTTAACAGTTTCCAGTTTCTTGAGGCCTTTTTTAAGTGTGACTATTGTAGATTAAGAAATTGTAGCTCTGGAGAAAAAAGCTTTTGTTGTGTTTGAAGTTTGTAGACCTCCCCTCACCCCAAGAATTGGTTCCTATGTGGTAGTCTTAGGCATATCATGTAATTAGTTAATCCCATAATCTTTCTTTCCATATGTTGTTCCATTTTATTGTCTCTGTTTTTAATGGGAAGGTTACTTTGTAATTTATTTTTTTAAGAGTATACTGATTTTCAGTTTTCAATGAGTGTGATAAAGCTAGAAAGCAGCTTTTGGCAGCCCATAAAACTTTAGATGTACTCTAGAGTGTTTATAACTCAAGCCCTACTGTTAATTAGACTGAGGCTTCAGAAGAATTTCAATCTGAGAATAATCTGTGAGATTTGGCCTAGTTTGCTTCTTAATGTTCATCAATAGTTTGTCTTCTTGTTTCAAAGAAAAGTGAGTCCCAAATGTTTTACTCCATCTCCATCTTATTTTTTCTCTCTTTCTCTCTCTTTCTTTTGTAGTTTAGGTAATAGTCACCAAGTGCATCACACTTTAAATTAGGACATTTAAGACAGAGATATTATACTTTTTGGAACCTTGTTGTAGCAGGTTAATAAAGAGAGGGTAGACTAGAGTATTGGATAGAATGCTGAAATTGTGTTACTACCCAGCTCTATCAGCTTCAATGATTCACTTTTGCCTCCAGTATAAACTAGCCACTTTTTCCCCTCTGGTTTTTACGCACAGTTGTGTTATAGTCTCTCTTTCCATACTATCATATTACTTCCCACCACATGATATTTTTCCATCCAAACTGACCTAGTTGCCCTGGTAATGTTTTCTCTGCCATCTTTGTTTGCATAGATTGTCACCCATTCCCAGTACGTACTTTTTCCTCTTCTCTACTTCCCCTTAATAAGAATAAATGTCGTCTTCTATATAAAGCTAATTCTGAACTACCCCTTCCCAAAATGCTTAGTCAACATCTCCCTGAAATCACATAATTTCTTTATACATATTTTATATTTACTTAATTGTATACATATTATTTCATTCCCCCCCACCCCGAAAGTAAGCTTTTTGAGAGCAGGAACTTTTTCACTTTTGTCTTTGTACTCTCAGGGTCTGGACCATAGGAGAATAAGTTATTTTAATCAGAAAGACATTGTTTTGAATCTTGCTTCTCTTATTTATTAGTTGTATAATTATGAACACATCTCTTAGATTCTCTGAGCTTCCTCATTTTCCTTATCTGTAAAATGAAGATAATATTATCTATAGAACCTACCTCTCACTGTTGCCATGAAGTTCAAATGAGAACATATATAATAATAATAGTGATGATGTCAGTTTGCACTTATAACATTGAAAGATTGACAAATGTTTTCCATTTTAATTATCTGAACAACCCTAGAAATCATCTTACATCTGAGAAAACTGAGGTTGAGGTCAAATGGCTTGTTCATATTCAAGCAAATAGGCATTTCTGAAACTAAATTTGAATTTGAATCTTCTGAATCTAGCAATGCATTATTTGCTTTACCACCCAGCAGTATGTTACATTGCAAACTTTAAAGCCTGTAGTTCAGTTATTGCCTTAGAATTTCCTAGGATAATAGTAATAAATGGTGAAGTAATTTACCCAGCCTCACAGTTGTGACTTTTGAATCCAGATCTTACCAACTTTTAGACAAGCCACTCTATCACTATGCTGCATGCACTGGCAACTTTCTGAGGCTTTCAAAAAATTGTCGGAGCAGCTAGTGATCTGCAGAGGCAGAGGATATTTTTTCCCACTGGAAGTTCCCTTCACTGATCAGCCCTCAAGTCTAGTTTAAAAAAAGAAAAGTCAAGTCAATGGTTAGTTATTGTGGATAGTTTTTTAAGCTTTTGTCAGGTGCTTTACAAACATTATCTTCCTGGATCATAGAATTTGAGAATTGTTGGGGGATGTTGGATCACCAAGTAGTGAAACCTTATGCTAAAAACAATGCTCACATCCCTGATCACTGGTCATAGAGCCTTTGCTTGAAGACATTCAGTACATGGAGGAAACAAACTCATTTCCTCCCAAAGCCAGTTTCTAGACAGTTCTAATTTTCAGAAAGAGGGAGGTGATAAACCCAGTGTACTATGCCCTCATCAGACCTCATCTAGATTATTGTGTTCACTACTGTGTGCTATGATTTATGAAAGACATTGATAAAATGCAGAGTGCTGAAAGGGAGAGGGGCATAACCAAATTACTTTATTTTATGTGAAGATCCATTGATGAAATTTAGCATTTTTTATGTAAGCCTTTTGAAGGGAAGACTCAAAAGGGACATGAACATAAGAGCTGTGTTCAAATATATGAAGGATCATTCATCATATGGAACAGAGATTAAATTTGTTACATTTGGTCTCATTGGGGCCTGGGGTAGAATTTGGAGTAACAGGTGGAAGTTATAAGGAGGCACATTTAAGCTTAATATCAAGAAAAATTAGAGCTGCCCCAAAGTGAAATGAGTGCTCCCTTAAGAAGTACTGACTTTTTCCTCTGTAGACATCTTCAGACCTTCCTTTCATGATTGGTTTGGTTTGGACAAAATTGGCACTGAATTTCCTTCCAACTATCAAATTCCCTGTTATCAAACCTAAAATAATCATTTTGGAACTTCCAAACATTTTTCTTGGTTCTCCCCTCTGAGGATGGACAAAAGAAGCTTAACTCTTCTTCCATTTTACCACCTTCCATGTACACAGACTTGAACTTTTAAAGATGTGATGTGGGGCAAAGTATAGAGGGATTATTGCCTCCTTATTTCTCGAAGTTAACACTTTTTTCTTTTTTTCTTTTTTCTTGCAAGGCAATGGGGCTAAGTGGCTTGCCCAAAGCCATACAGCTAGGTAATTATTAAGTGTCTGAGCCCAGCTTTGAACCCAGGTACTCCTGACTCCAGGGCCAGGGCCACCGTTCTATCCACCGTGCCACCTAGCCACCCAGCCACCCATTAACACTTTTCTTAATCCAGCCCATATAATGTTGACTCTTATTAACCCTGTGCAGTCTATCAAAGCCAGGTTTCCCCCCCGCCCAATGAACTACTGTGTATCCATATGCCTTCTCCATGCTATGCTTGTGAAACTGACATTTTTTAAAAGATTTCATTTATTTTGAGTTTTACAATTTTTCCCCTAATCTTATTTCCCTCCCCCCCACCCCCCACAGAAGGCAATTTGCCAGTCTTTATATTGTTTCCATTGTATACATTGATCCAAATTGTGAGAGAGAAATCATATCCTTAAGGAAGAAACAAAGTATAAGAGATAGCAAGATCCAGACAATAAGATATCAGGTTTTTTTTTCTAAATTAAAGGTAATAGTCCTTAGTCTTTGTTTAAACTCCACAATTCTTTCTCTGGATATAGAAGGTATTCTTCATTGCAGACAACCCCAAATTGTCCCTGATTGTTGCATTGATGGAATGAGTAAGTCCATCAAGGTTGATCATTGCCCCCATGTTGCTGTTAGGGTGTACAGTGTTTTTCTGGTTCTGCTCATCTCACTCAACATCAGTTCATGCAAATCCCTCCAGGCTTTCCTGAATTCCCATCCCTCCTAGTTTCTAATAGAACAGTAGTGTTCCATGACATACATATACCACAGTTTGCTAAGCCATTCCCCAACTGAAGGATACTTACTTAATTTCCATTTCTTCTGGGCTGCTATGATTATTTTTGTACAAGTGTTGTGAAACTGATGTTTTGAACCTAAAGACTTTTCAGAGAGACAATGATTTACAGCTTCACCTGAGTAAATGAGAGTTCAGTCTACACTGCATACCAGTAGACTTCTATGTCCAATATCTCTTAATCGATGGATTTTTCCTAGTAGTAGAGGATATAACCTCCAACCAAACAGTCTTACTGTAGGAAAAGGGTGAATATTTTCATGATACAACCTGCACTTGCTCAAGACAATCTGAGATAGCCATGCTATGGAATTTAGGTGATGGTGAAGAATTCTTCATAATCTATGACCCCAGTTACTGTCAGATCCTTTTCTTTGTCTCTTTCATTTCTATCTAATCCTCTAATCCTATGCTTTTAATTTTTTTGCTTTTAAAAATATAGTGGTCCATAGTCTTTACCAGACTTCAAGATAGGGACCATGACTCAAAAAAAAAAATGTTAGGGGACTATGATACATAAAAAAGGTTAAGAATTTATGCTTAGGGGCAGCTAGGTGGCGTACTGGCCTTGGAGTCAGGAGTACCTGGGTTCAAATGGTCTCAGACACTTAATAATTACCTAGCTGTATGGCCTTGGGCAAGCCACTTAACAACATTTGCCTTGCAAAAACCTAAAAAAAAAAAAAAAAAAAGAATTCATGCCTGATGTAATAAGATGTAATAAGAAGATTAGGAGGGGGTATTGGAATAAAATATGGCCCCTGAACTTCCCTAACTTCCTACCCTGCCAGAGGCTCTATTTGTACCAAGATGACTGGTTCTTCTCTCTCCACCTCCCTACAACAGCTGTCTGTTGTAGGGATAGATGCAGTCTAAGAGTGTGTGGGTGTGGGGGGGGAGGGAGGGTGGTTAGGGGGCAGAAGCTGTAAGAAGCCCATAATGATGGCAAAAGAGGCTTGACAGCAAGTTTGGTGAGTCTAAGAGGGTGTCAGTGCTACTTGGGGGCTGTGCAGGAATCTGACTGGTATCGCTCTTTCTGCCTCCCTTCAAGAGCTGGGCCAGCAGCAGTGGAGATAGATGCAAGCTGTGGGAGGAACTCAGGACAGCCAGACCAGGTGGTGTAGTGGATAGAGCACCGGGCCTAAAATTTGGAAGATAAGTACAAATCCTGGCCTCTGGTAACTAATAACTTACTAGTTACATATCTCTGGGCAAAACACTTAACCTCTGTCTGTCTTAGTTTCTTCAGATGTAAAATGGGGATAATAACAGCAACCATCTCCCAGGGTTGGTGTGAGAATCAAATGAGGTAATATTTGTAGAGTGTTAGCATAGGGCCTGGCAGATAATAATTGTCATATAAATGATGACTATGTTGTGATGATAATGATGACAATGATGATTAAAGAAAAAACTTCATCCCCTAAGCAGATTTCATTGCTTCTGTGAGCTGCAAACCCTTGGTCATCTGAGCCTTTTAAGACTTTCTCTGACATTTTGAGCTTTAGCCCACCTGGAAACCTCTTGATTAAATGGGGCTGTGGAGGCATATGAGATAACCTGGCAGCCAGATTTGTAATGTCACCTGATGCTGCTAGTTATCTGGAGCCCACATGTAAAGATGGACTGGGTCATCATACCCCTAAGAGGCTGAGCAGAAAACCACTCTTCTATTGCAGTCAGCTGGAGACCATTTAGATAAAGAATAAGATCTGCTGGATGACAGCACTTTTAGCAGTTCAGATTTCTCAGGATCCTAAGAATTTTTCCTCTAATTGAAGACTTGCTGGATGAGGTCCTAAGAGGGAGAGACTGGTAGAGTGGCAGAGGAAGAGAAAACAAGGGAGGGAAGGAGAGAGAAACTTGTAATTATCATATAATGTGCTAAGTAGTAGAGATAGAAATACAAAATTAGCAAAATATTATCAGCAAGGATATAGGGAAGGCCTCCACTAATTGGAAAGTGGCCTTGGGAAGATATAAAATTTGGTTTGGAAAAAGTGACCCATCCTTAAGTGATTTGGAGGTCATGTTATGGGCAATATAGGCTTACAGAAAATTCACTGTCAGAAACTGGTTCCTGAGGTCAACTTCATGGGTGGAGGTGGGGACCAAAGATAAGGATGATGGCCAGAGTGGGCCAGACTTTGTGTTTGACAGTCTGATGCTCAGAGAATGGTTATTGACTGACTGATCCATGCTGCTTTCCTCCATGAGGTCAAATTTAAAAGCTTAGTAATATGAAAGATCTGTCTAATTTTTATCATCATGATTCCCTTTAAATAATTATTTAGTGTGTTTATATTTTCAATCTCATCATTCCATCTTTTTTGAGGGGGAAGGGATGCAGTTAAGCTTAAGAAATGGATTATTCTGTACTGGTATACGGAAACTCAAAAGAGCAAAATGTAAGATGAGTTTAAAACTTGTAGTGGGGTGAAAATTAAATTGAGTCAGTAATTTTGTTCTCTGTCACATGACCTTGGGAAAGTCACTTACCCTCATTGGGCCTCCTTTAATCTAAAGATGAATTCAATCTCAAAGGTTATTTCAAGCTATCATCTTATAAGTTAGAATACAGATATGATAGACTGACCTCCCTTACTTGTCTAACTTTCCACAATGCAATTTCCATGTGAATGTCTTCTGATATGACTTTTATTTACTGCAACTTCTAATTCATAGGTGTGATACCAAATGCAATGAAATTCCTTTCTATTTCTCTACCTCAGTCAATCAATGAGTGTTTAACACCACACTATTGACTTTTTCCAACCATTCCTTATTTTTATTTTTGGAAGGAAAAAAAAACACCTCAAAATGATATTTCTGAGTATCAGATCGGGACTTCTCTCATGGGGTTTGGATCATGTTCTCTCATAGTTTCAACATAAATGAGAGAGAAATTTCCCCAAAGACATTGCTGGTCACTTTTCCTTCCCAAATGCTATAGACAGGGAAAATTCCTATATTTTAGTTTGATTTTATAACTCAATAAATGGGATAACTTCCCTGCAGTACTGTCTCAAGGGAGATCACTTGCTCACCTTATTTATTCTGCTGAGCTGCAAGCATCCAACATAGATAAATGTGAAGATCTGTTGTGATTATTAAGGATGGGCCTATGTGGATATTAAACCACAGGCCACTTCTTCATAGTCTATTTGGTGTTTTATAAACTGGCAAGACAAATGAACTGTCCTCAGTGAAGCTGTTTATATAGCTAGTATTACATGATCAAATTATTCATGTAATTTAGGGATCAGGTTTTTGATTTTGATAGAATTAGCTAGATAGTAGTTTTGTATAAAGGTTGATTGCTATTGGGATCTCCTTTAGGTTATATAGATCCAAGACTGAATTCTTCATTTTGTCCATAATCTCCCTTTCGTCTTTTTTTTCTGCCAAATTCCTTCTTTTAGTCATTTACACCACCATTCTTCCAGACTTGAAGGACCCCCCCCTCCTAGATGTCCTTCAACCAGTCACCAAGTTCTATAAATTCTCACTTCCAAAAAAAATGCCTCCTCATACTTGTTCTGCATGACTTACACTCATTAAGGAACAATTAAGCTGATACTTTGATTTTTGCTGCATGGACCTAGAACTGAAGTCAGTTTAATCTTGAGAAAAGAAGGTAGTGACTTAAAAGGGTCATGTCTTTAAAGGTTTGATGTATTGCCATGGACAAGGGGGAATAGATTTATTCATCTTGGCCACAGAGGGTACAGCTAGGAGGAATTGGGCAAAATTTAGATTTGATGTTGAAAAGCTTCCTAATCATTGGAGTTCTATCACTAAGTGGAATTTGGGAAATACTGGGTTCTCATTGGAAGCATTCAAGATTTTTTTTTTAATACAGATGGGACAAGAGGGCCATGTATTTCAGAACTTAGAATATTCTGTATTTGTGAGATCATGAGATAGCTAGATGGTAGAATGTATAGTTAGGCATTGGAAATTGTAAAAATATATAATTTTTTTCTTTCTTTGAAAAAAATCAGTGCACAATAATAAAATGCATTTTTTTCATAATTGTAATCATAGCTAAAACACTTACACTGCCAAACTGAAACATTTTACAAATATTTTCTCATTTGATCCACACAACAACCTGAGAGGCAGTATGAACTCTAAAACGGTAAAAATCCTAAAAACATAGAGTTAAAATAAAGTGGACAGAAAGTATAGATTAGACATGAAGTTTTATTCTCTGGGATTTACCATTTAACACTTAGGGTGGAGGCCATTTCAAAAAGAAAAGACCATTGATCTTTTAACCAAAAACAAAGAATAGGAAAAATCATTATCCCATTTTGTGACCTGATATTATTGCATAATAGCTCTGCCCAAAACTGCTCTTCAAAGATTATCATACTTATACAATACTGTCAGATCTAATGTTGCTTCTTCCTTGCAGGACAGTTTCCCAACAGTCTACTCAAAGTCCTCCTAAGTTTGTATATTAATAATAGGTTAAGATACTCAGGCGTCTTAATTTCTTACTTACTGATAGGTGACTCTCTAAAGAAATCAATGTTAAATCAGGATTTTAGTTTTGAGAAATTATTATACTTTCACATCAGGTGTAGGGTATTCCCTTGTATTTAAACATGGTTTAGTATACATTAAATACAAGATTTAAGTCAACAACAAAAACCCCTCATATTTCTTTACAAGAAGTAATCTTTTATATAGCACTTTCATGTTTGGAAACTACTTTTGCCCTATAGATTGTAAGCTTCTCCAGGACAGGGACTGGTTCACTTTTTTTGGTATCTCTTATCACCTTGAATTACCTGGAATATAATAATTTTAAAAAGCTTATTATGATTGGCTGCCTAATATTTATGGTCCTGGAAAATTTCCTGGGACATGAATAGGACTTTTGGATATTTCCCATCCACTCTGTAAATGAACTATCTTTTATTTATTGCTGCTTCTAATTAGAGTGTAGGCCCTTTCAAAGCAAAGGACTGTCTAACTCATTATGTTCCTGTTCCAGAACATAAATACTCTTTCAAGTCTCTTGATCATTCCTTTATTTGGAGGCCAGCTTTCTATCCAGCTGAGAAACCCTGAGAGACATTGAGTAACAAGTAAGCAAATAACTCTAGAAAAGACCTTGTAAATCCTGTTCCTACCTTTGGCTTGTGGGCATTGGAATATTATGCTTATTTGAACCACTCTTATCTTTCCCTCATAGGCTTCCACTAGGGCAAATTGTATGCCTGCATGCACGCTTCAAGAGTAGAGCACTGAGTTCTGTTCTTTGTGACCATCTGAAGTTCCTGGGGGTTCCTTAGAGGTTAGCAAAAGAATGATGAGCTATTCTGAAAGCAGGTCAGGAATGGGAAGCACTTTTGCTGGCTGGCAGTCTCCTGAAAGTCAGGGATCTAGCCTGTGGATGAATAGAGTAGAATACTGGTCTTATCATCAGGAGACTTGGACTTCTGGACCTAGTTGTAACACACACTAGTAGTGTAATTATTATAACTACATCACTTGGAGCCACAACTTCCCTCTCTTTGAAATGGAGAAAACATTGGTTTCACCACCTCTCTCCCCATGATGATTATGGGGAAAGTGCCTATACAAAGGATTACTTCCTGTAAATAAATTTGAAGTGCTTTGTTATTGACTTAATTCTTTTTTTTGCAAGACAATGGGGTTAAGTGACTTGCCCAAGGCCACAAAGCTAGGTAATTATTAAGTGTCTGAGGCTGGATTTGAACTCAGGTCCTCCTGACTCCAAGGCTGGTGTCCTATCCACTGCACCACCTAGCCGCCCAGACTTAATTCTTTTATTTAATGTTTACTAACACAGCCTCTCTGCCTAGGAAGCTATTATAATTGAGTGACCTGAATGAGGAATGGTGTAGAGTTAGCAATCTTCCATGGCAGTTATGCACTTTGCTGAAAGGGACATTCCTCACAGCCATCCTGCTTCTGGCAACTTTGTTATGAAACTGTTGTGCAACTTTGGGCATTTGGCTTAGGTTTTTTTCCTTGGTTACCTCCTCTGTAGAATAGGAAATATAGTACTCTACAACCAGGTGATAAAGTGGATAGAACTTGAACCTGGACATGTGTTCAAAACCAACCTGAGGTTATTTAGTAACTCTTCATCCTTGGGCAAGTCATTTGATCTATCTTAGTTTTCTTATCCGTAAAATGGAGATAACACCTATCTCCCTAGGATTGTTGTGAGGATAAAATGAGATAATATTTGCAAAAGTGCTTCATAAATCTAGCAGACAGGTAGAGCAGTAGATACAGTGTTGGACTTGTAGTCAGGAAGAGGAAAGTTCAAATCCTGATACAGGTTCTGAGCAGTTATTTAGCCGACTGAACTTGAACAAGTTACCTCTTGACCCAGTTTCTTTATCCTTTAAACTTACACCATAATCATATTTACACAAGATTGCTGGAACATAATGAGAAATTTGCAAGTGCTTTGACAACCTTGAAGGATCATTTAAATGTTCCTATTTTCTGTTATTTTTATATTTCTATTATTTATTGTGAGTTTATCATTATTTTTATTATCATAAGTTCTGCTTGTTGGAAGGCTTGGTTGGGAAAATAGTATGAAAATAGTCAAAAACTGCTTGAACACCAAATAGCTGCAGAGTGCTAATCACCCCATACTAGGCATTTATGAGTTTACTGCCTTACCACTGGAAAAGGCCTTAGAGTTCATTCAGTCTGGATCTCTTGTTTTAGAGAAATGAGGAAGCTTGAGAGCTTGAGGTTAAAGAACTTGTCCCCCCCCTACACACACACACACACACACACACACAGAGAAACAATGTGTAGTAATTAGGATTCCAGCCTAGATCCCCTCTCAATCCAAGACTCTTTCCCCTATACTTAGAGTGGAAAGTGAGGCCCCTTCTGAATGAGACCCAAATAAATATCTTGATGGCCCTTTCTGTATGCTTTTGCATTTTCCCTAGATTTTTCACCCCTTTTCTACTGTATTTTCCTGATAAAAGGAATATGGCTCTATTATCGTGAATTGCTTAGAGGAAAAACCTAAGGGAAAAAAAAAATTACAAAATGTAGCAAGCCTCTGGGACCTAATATGGATCTGAAAGAGGATCCCACCCCTTCATCCATCACTTGTCATTGGACAGAGGATTTAAGGGCAGGAGGAACTGACAAAATAAAATGGTTATGGGGGAGCTAGGTGAGACCCTGGAGTCAGGACTACCTGAGTTCAAATCCGGCCTCAGACATGTAATAATGACCTAGCTGTGTGGCCTTGGGCAAGCTACTTAACCCCTTTGCCTTGCAAAAATCTAAAAATTAAAAAAAAAATTTTAAAAATGGTTATGTTTCCAAGGCAGAGAAATTATAAAATTTTAATTGGAATATTGCCAAATAATAAGTTCCTAGGATGCATGTTGTCATAGATAGAAAAATATCACATCACATTGCAAATATAGTCTATGTTCTACTCTCATGAGATTTGTGTAGGATCCATGAGTTCTACTGCTCTCCACTGCCCTTTCTCTCCCTTCTCTGATATCTTATGATCAGAACTTGGAATCTTCTCTCAGCCTGAGCTAAGGAAGGAAGTGCCTGTGAGTCTAGGACCTAATAACTTAAACTCCCTAAATCTAATAATACATGTTTGGGTTTGCTGATAAATCCATGCTTCTCTCTGCCATTGCTGCCTACAAGTATCAATAAAAGCATGATATGTTATTGCCGTCAGCAATGGACAAGCCATACAGAAGTGTATCTTGAAACAATGGGCAAATTAGTTTGAGGCTGGAATCTGGTGTGGTGATATAGAAAAGATGTTAATATAAAACAGATATAGTTATTCCTATACCAGGAGGTTTAATCTCTTCATACATGTTGATTAAGAATAAAATGCATCTAGTTGAATTACAGGGTAATTGGGGAAACTTTTCCTCTAAGTTCAACATGTAAAAATAGATATGATCAAGGTAGCAGCAAAAGATACGTTAGTTGAGGAGCTTTGCTGGTATTGTTGACATAAAGCAAGAAAAAAAGACTCTGAGTGGATAACTCCTTAAGGGTAAGAAATATCCCCCCTTATTTATATTTCCTCTTTATTGCCTTGCACTAATATTTTTCAACTTACCAAAATTCTCTATCTGGGTGCCATATAGAGAGGAAGACAAGGTCCCTTTTCTCAAAGAGCTTACATAGTAGGTGTTCATAGAAGTAACAGAAAGTGACTTAGTAGGCTAAATGAATCTTGTTGTTAGGCCCTTGGCTCACAGATACTTGTGATTGTAACCTGATCTGTTGGAGACAGGGTTCTGAGTTATGATCATTTCTCAAAGGAAAAAAATAGGTGAAGCAGATAGATAAATAGAAGGGACAGTGGACGACTGCCGGCTTTGTGGATCTAGTGTAAATCCCATAAAAAGCAGTATGCAAGATTTGGAGTCAAGAAGACCTGGGTTCAAAGTCTTTATTATCTCAAATACTTATTGACTTTTTTTAGCAAATCATTTAATTTCTTTGGGCATTAATTGCATATTGTCATTTTGGACAAATAGGTGTTCTTCATCCATTTTCTATTTCC
Source organism: Macrotis lagotis (assembly GCF_037893015.1). NCBI lineage: Eukaryota > Metazoa > Chordata > Mammalia > Peramelemorphia > Peramelidae > Macrotis > Macrotis lagotis. The sequence goes on from NC_133660.1 coordinate 204,463,497, forward strand.
TCTGTAGATTGTTCGACAAAACATTTTTTTTGACAAGGCAATGGGGTTAAATGACTTGCCCAAGGTCACACAGCTGGCAAGTATCAAGTGTCTAAGGTCAAATTTGAACTGACATCCTGTTGACTCCAGTGTAAGGTGCTCTATCCAATGTACCACCTAACTGCTCCCATTTATGAATTTTTTTTTGTAGACTTTATACTATTTTGGGCTTAATGAAATGTCTGACTTGTAATGGAAAAGGAATAAAGTAGAAAACAAGGATAATGAAGAAATGTAAAATAATTTGAGTGTGGCAGTCTAGCCTTTTTATGTAAACAAAGTCAGAGAAGGTTTGTCCTCAAGGACATGGAAGTAGTTGAATTAAACAAATGGAGGCAACTAGTAGGATCCTTACTGAGGAATAAAAAAGAGAAAATAGGTTAAGTTTTAGCAATAGGGCAGCTATAAGGACTTGATTTTAGTGCTTAACAACCTTTACTTTTAGAGGGGGATTTATTGAAGGAGACTGTAAAATGTTCTTCTTTGGATAGCTTTTAGCTAGCTGTCCGGGATGTTTTAGGAGAAACCTGCAATGCAAGTTGGGAGTGGCTTTTAGTTTGTATCTAATAAATTTTAAAATGGTGCATTGTGGCACCGGCTTGGAAAGAAGTAGGTTTTTGTTGACCCCATATCAACCAATCATTTAATCTTCACAAGTTGACACTGTGATTCCTGTATCTGGCAGCTTGCAAATGCAATAAATACATGTTCTGTCTTTCAAAGTTGATTTGTATTTGAAAAAGAGAAGCCATTAACTAGCTTCTCCCAGAACTCTGGAATCTGAATATTTGGATATTTTTCTCAAGATTTCCTTGGCATTTCAACAAAACTCTAGCTTGGGATGCAATTCCCCTTCTTAGCTTTGTTGTGGAAATGGTATCAGTGGAAGCTTGGATTTAGCATTCCATTGTCTGGGAAAGAAATGTCATTTTAAGGCTTCCAAAGGAATGCTCCAAGTGACTCTTCCCATGCATGACCTCTGGAATTCAGAAGGTGGGGTAGAATTCAGAAAATGGAGGATTGGACTGAAGAAGTACGTGGATAATACATTCATGACCACAAAGATAACTTTGAAGCCCATTCAAGGAGATAGGTAGAAAGAATCCTGTGTGTATTAATAAAGTAGATAGAGTCCTCAAAAGACTGGGGCTGGGGGGGGTGGGAGAAAGACAGGCAGTGAATTAGGGGAAAATTGAAGCACATATGCACGTTATGGATCACTTTCCATAGTGGATAGAAGATCATCCTTGGAGTCAGTAAGACAGGAATTCCAAGTCTTAACCTCTAAATGCCAAAGACAATGGTTTGATTTTGTTTGTCATGAACTGGCTTCTTTCCAGTCTTCTCTTCCCCCACTGCCCCAAAAACAAATGGCTTGGTGACTATTGAATATCGGTCCTTGTTAGTGGCCTCAATAAGCTAAGTAACTCATCACCACTTTGGCCATAGGGTAGTGAAACTTAAGGACACAGAAATTTTCTCAAACCCACTTAGTGTAAGGCAAAGAGAGATTGTGATTTTTATTACTGTGATGAGAAACTTAGCCCTATCTATATCAAATATTGGAATATATATCCCAAGGTCCAGTGGAGGGATAAGGAATGCAGAAATGGATGGGGTTGTCAGTCCTTCAGTCCCAGGGTAGGAGCTTAGCTTCTTGCCTCAAATGAGGAATATATTATTTGAGCATGATGGTAAAAGCACAAAATGCTATGATGGTTCCAAAGGCTTCCATTTTACTTTGGAACAGGCAGTTCAGAGAAGGTTTCATGAAAAATACTGCAATTAAACTGCCATTTGAAGGTAGTTCAAGGTAGATGGAAGTCAGGAGTTGGGAAAGAGGAGAGAGAATAGGGTCATGGAAGTGAATGACTCAAGGGTTTTTGTAGAGAAAGACCTGCCACAGGAACAAATGAGAAAGAGGGGGAACAATTTCCTAGAGCAATGGGTTATTTAGTGAAGACCTATGGCAGTCTGAAAAACCTGTTTGTTTGGGGGGGCTGCCTTTTGTTGAGTGATTTTTGTTGTGGATGTTCCCCTCCCACCTCAGACTTGAGTCTCTGTGCCTTATTACAGTCTTCTCTGTGGAAACCTGCTATGATAGAAACATTTATTTTCCATGTAGACGTGCTGATTCATGCTCTTATACGGAATGGAACAAATTTATTTTAACTGGAACTCAAGAGTACAGTAAAAGCAAGTTGTTCAAAAGAAGGTTAGAAAGGTAAGGTAGTTGATAGATTATAGAACGCATGGAATGTCTGCCGCTATATCTTTTTTTCCTCTAACTCTTTATGTGGGAGTTGGTTGATTTGTAAAACTTAGAACTTTACAAATATCTTGGTTTTCTTTGGTTTTCTTTCAACCCACAATCCATTTCTTCCTCATCTATGCCCCTCAGCCTCAGATCGACTTTTTTTTTCTTTAGTCAAACAACATTCATGCCATTTTTCCAGATGGAAAGTTATTATTAAAGCCAGGATAAAAGGAGTGGTTTTGGCAACCTCTCTCAAATTGACTCCTGCTTTTAGATCAGTTCTTTCATGGTTCCTAGAGGTTTGGGAGATACTGGATTGAGCTGGCCTAAGGTAGGGGTGGGGAGGAAGGAGGGACACAAAGGCTTGAAATCAGCCTAAAAAGAAAGATCAGGTGACTGACCAGGGCATCTCTCACTGATTTTATTGTGATCTGATTTGGATCTTGTCCAAAAGAAATTACTGAAGTGCCTGAAGACTTGTTTTTTATACTATGATCTCCTTTTATAACCCAGAATCTTTAAATGGACCAAATATTTGTTGAGTGCTTATTGTGTTTCTGTTGCTGTATAAATAAAAATAGCCTCCTGGCTGATAGTCAGGACTCTGGGGTACCAGTGTGATCTTTGCTGCTAGCAAGAACCTTTAGAAAGATCAATTTTTCTTGCTTTTGATGTCCTAGAAAATAACATCTCAGAGTTGAAAATGACCTCAGAGGTTGTCTAGTTCATTCTGCATCTGAACAGGTTGCTCTCTACATTATTACTGGGCAAATAGACATCTAGTCTTGAAGACTTTTGATGATGTGGAGAAGCCATATTGCAGCTTCTCCCAGACAGCCTGTTTTATAGTTTGAGATGGCTCTCATTTAGTGCCTTTTAAATTTTTTTTTATTTATGGCAGGGTATTACTCTTGAGAAATTGTGGGATTCTACTTGAAGACTTGTGCATGTACTGAGTTTATAACTATAACAGACAAATTCATGGCATGTCTAGTGGAAACTTAGGTATCCTTTGGGAAACATTGATTTTGTGGTTTCCCATAGTATGTGATCAGGTACTGATTGGACAATACCAGCATGTCTGTGTTCATTAATAATCACTGAACGTTTATATTCAAGGCATAGTAGAAATAATGATCAAGAAATGGGAGAAGGGAAAGGGGACTGGTTAGAGTGATTTCATTTGTCAAAGAGGGTTTCAGTAAAGACATGGGACTTTAGTCCGTTCAGGACAAGTGGTATTTGCTATAAGAATAACAACCCTTTAGCAAAATACTCATGATCTTTGGAGATCATTCATTTTATATTATATTGGATGTTCCTGAAGTATGGCAGTTAGGTGATGTCATGGATAGAGTTTTGGGCCTGAAGTCAGGAAGACTCATCTTTCTGAATTCAAATCTGACCTCAAAAACTTAATAACTGTGAACCTGGGCAAGTCATTTTACTCTGCCTCAGTTTCTTATCTGTAAAATGAACTGGAAAAGAAAATGCCAAGAAAACCCCAAGTGGGTTCATGAAATCATACATGACTGAAGCAATTACTAAAGTATGGCATTATATATTGTTATGATTGTAAAATTTGGGAATAATAAAGTTCTTTTAATTAGTATTTGATGACTTTTATCATGATTATAGGGAAGCTGAGGCCTGAGTATAATGGAAAGAACACTTAATTCAGATGACTGGAACCTGTGGATCCCAATTTTGTTGTTGACTAGCTGAGACTTTGTTTAGGTCATTAACCTCCCTGGGTCTCATTCTGCTCATCTATAAAAGGAGAGGTTTGGATTAGATGACCTCTACAACTTCTTCTAATTCTTTCAACCTAAGAGTAAAATTTCACCTGAATGAATCTGAATGTTTGTCTGAATGCATGCCCTCTTCTTCCACCCAGCCTAGCCCTCTACACTCCCCCACCCACCCAACTACCACATTGCAACAATAGAAATATAAACTGTATGGCTACTGGATAACATTTCTCTTGCCCTAAAATGATCATCTAATCCAAAAAAAGTAGCTGTTGAATCATAGAATTTTAGAGTTTGGAATGGACCTTTTTTGTGTATTTTGATATTCTGGAATGATGATTTAAAACCTAGCTTTTGCTCCTTTCTGTGTGGTAACAGAGTAAGCCATTTAGATCACAGGGACATAGGATTTTTGAACTGGAAGCATGTCTTACCTTGGTTACTAACCATCCTTCCTGACTTACCCCCTACCCTCCCAACCCCTTATTTCCCAAGACATTGCTTGACTGCTTTGATAATAGAGACTTTGAATGAAGGGGAGAAGAGGGAAGTAGTCCCTATATCAGATGAGCAAAGTTTTGAAATTTGGATCCTTGGGAAAATTATATTTTTTATAGCCTCTTGCCTTGATCCCTTTTTTTCTCACTCTCTCTTTATCTTTACTCCTGTTAAGTTATAAGCTCCCAGAGGACAACAGGGTTTGAAAGACCTTTATATCCCAGTACCTTGAGCAAAGTCTTGCTGGTAGTGGGCACTTGAGAAGCATTTCTTCTGGGGTAGCTAGGTAGCACAGTGGATAGAGCACTGGCCCTGGAGTCAGAAGGACCTGAGTTCAAATCAAGTCTCAGATACTTAATAATTGCCTAGCTGTGTGACCTTGGGCAAGTCACTTAACCTCATTGCTTTAAATTAAAAAAAAACATTTCTTCAATTGAATATATGAAGGCACTCTTCTGACCTAGAATGGAAAGCAGTAAAAATAGCTTAGAGAGAAGCAGCAAATAACTAAGATGTTTAGATGACATGTGCTTTGTCTAGAGAAACATTGACCAAATGTGAACTGTCTGGCCTCTGTCTATGCCCAGCATTCTACCCTCCTCCCATGTCTAGCTTTTTAAATTGTCCATATTGTGATTATAGAGTTAGATTCTGGTCAGACAGAGGCTAAGACCTAGAACTATCAGATCTTAAATTTTACCTATTTGCTTTCTTTTCAAGGAACAGATATCTCTGTTTTGTTTACCTTATGAACTGAGGAGGATATCTGAGGAGGCCTGGGCTGCTTAGTTTCTCAGAAAGATGCACTTTTATTCTGGTGGCCAGAAAAACCAGATATACTAATTATGAGTGGTCAAAAACATCACTTTTAAAATGTTAGAGCTACAGTTTAACAATTAGAAATGACTTTAAGTGGATAAAATGACTTAGAACAAAATGTCAGAACCTCTTTCTTTGATTTTTTTTTTGGATAACCAGATAAGTTGAAGAAATAAATGACTCTGGAAAGTAATTCTGGGAACTAGAAGCCATGGAATCAAATACTGAAAAAATGTCTTATTTGTGTTTCATAGTCTGTAAACTTTTTAAAATGATCATCCGAGGCAATAATCCATGAATGATTTTGAATTATCATTTTTCTATTTTAAAAACCCCTGTTTTTCATTTGGTGCTAGTGTTTATTAAATATAACATATTCGATAATTGAGACTGAAACTTATAAATGGATCCTTTCCAAACCTAATTGCCCTGAAATAACCTGCATGACAGGAAAAGATGGGCTGTAGAAGCTGCTTAATAACTGTGTGTAGGATGGATAACTGAGAGAACCAAAATAATGAGATTTGGACAGCAGGACTCTGAGGAGTTGGATTGACCATGACATTGTGCTTAATGCAGCCATATCTACTCTAGTATAAGCTGACTGAATTTCAGAGGATGTCTGCATAGCATGTAATTGAGTTTCTTTAAAAGGTCATTCCAAACTATTGCTCATGAATAGAAATAAAGACATTAAAGTTCTGTCTCACCAACTTTAGAAACAAGACAGACAATTCAGATGTTTTGCTGAGTTGTATGGTGAATTCGTAAAGAAATCATATCTTTCCTTAATCACCTAAAGTTGACAAAGGAGGCTGAATATTTTAGAAATTTTAAGAATTTCAATTTATATTTGCCATTTCCATTAAGATTTGGATGGGCTTCCTTCGCTGAAAATGACCCTAGTTAGTGAGGACCAGTCTATCCAAGTGTGGAGAGGTTTCAGCAACAGGTTTGCCTCTAGCCATTGATTGGTTCTGTATGAGTGAGGTTATTTTGTTATATTTTTCTTTTCTCTTACTTCCTTTCCCTTCCCCTTTCTTTTTTCTGTGCACAAGAATATAAACATTTATAAATTGACAGACTCTATAGTAGTCTAGTTGGACCTAGACTAAAAGAGGAGAGTGTATTCAGTTGCCTTTGGGAAATTGCAAGGTTATTTTACCAATATTCACCCTAAAACAAAGGTCCATCTTTTTAGACCACTAGTCTACAGGTATCATATAGATCTAGAACACTGAGGTTTCTAAAGAATTGCAACTATGGGAATAAGCATTTATTATGTAGTGTCAGACTCTTAGTCAAATGTACAAATATTATCTCAGGTATAATAACCCTATAAGGTAGGTTTTATTATGGTCCCATTGGAAGAAACTGAGGCAGACAGAGGTAAGGTAAAGAGGCAATAGAGATGTGTCTCGTTAGTGTAAACAAGTGGCACAAATAAATGACTGAAGAGTGAGATGCTGTCAAGGAAACAAATGATGAACAAAAATGAGCTGGTGATGGTGTAAGAGTGAAACGCATTAACTGGGCACCCTTTTTACATTCGAGTATCCTCAGAATGACAAGAGACCTTGAGTAAGTCGTCCCCCCACCCCAGCATCTTAGGGGGATTCCCTGTGGTAACCAGAGGGTACTTAGGACTATATGTTCTAGACCACTGGAAAAACACTCATCCAGATAAGATCATGGAACCATCTGAGCAGTTGCTATGAGGCTTTACTTTTTCTTCCTCCCCCTCTTAATAATATTTCATTTTTTCCAATTACATGTAAAGAAAGTTTTCAACATTGATTTCTATAAGAATTTATATTCCATAGTTTTCTCCCTCTCTCCTTTCCCCCTCCCTCAGACAGCAAACAGTCTGATAAAGGTTATATATGTATGATCATCACATTAAACATATTTCCAACTCAGTCATGTTGTGAAAGAAGAATTGGAACAAAAGGGAAAAACCACAAGAAAGAGAAAAACAAAAAACAAGTGAAAATAATATGAGTCTATCTGCATTCAGACTCCATAGATCTTTCTCTGGGTGTGGATAGATGCTTTATTTTCCCAGCAATTTAATTGAATGGATGAATGAACACGAATGAATAAACCAACCAACTATGCAACCATGCGACAACTCATTCTATTCTCCTGGTTTTCCTGGCTGGGGGGTCCCAGCTATATTCACATGTTCTGCAAGGCTTTCCTGAGTCCCTTTGAATGCTCCTCTATTTAAGGTTATATCCTCTATAAGTCTTGTTTTTATATATTTTTATCCGCTAAATTTATCCTCTATAGATCTTGTTTATGTATATTTTATCTTTTACATTTATACTCTATATATCTTTTATATATATTGTTTATCTTCTATATTTGTCCTGTTTATATATTATTTTCTGTATTTATCTTTTATATATATCTTGTTTATTTGTTTGCATGTTGTCTCCCCCTTCCACTGAAAGCTCCTTGAAAGTAGGACCTTTTTTTTTTTGCCCTTTCTTTGTATACTTGGAGTTACATACTGTTTGATAATAGTAGGTGCTTAATAACATGATTTGATTTTCTTGTTAGCTAGTTTTTTTCCTGATATCAGGCTTGGACTATCTCTTTGCAGCTACTGTGCCCTTGCACTTGATTCTGCCCTCCATAATCAAATAATATCAATAAATCAGTAAGCATTGATTAAGCTCCTGCTGTTTACCATATAAATATCTCAAATAAATAAATTGTTTGAAACAATACAAACTCACAGGGAAATTTTATTCTAATGGGAGAACATGACCAACCTTTCTAGTATTTAAAGATGGCACGTCTTTTCCCATCTCACACCCACCCAGTTTTTTTTTCCTGAATTCAATATTCTTGATTCATTTAAACTCATTTTCATATGGCACTGACTCAAAGTTTATCACCATTCTAGGAGTAATCTGGAATCTTTGGCAGCAGTGGTGTCTTCTAGCTTTTAAGGGGCAAGCAGGACTAGTTGTTAAAATTCCCTAGAAAGAAAAACTAAAAAACAAACAACTCCTTAAAAAATTGTGGTGTACTAAATAAAAAAAGGATTCTTACTGAGAAAGGAAGAGAGGGGGAAATTTGTCAAGGTGATGACAAAGCTATCAAAAGAGACAATTTGGGTGACTTGTTGTTAGGAGAAACACAAAATCTAAATCTAGGGCAGTCTTCCCTGATGCAGGAGGCATGATTAGAATCGTCCTTAGAGAGGTCATCTTGGCTCTGTTTTGTAAAAAATCATGTAGTGTTTGAGCAAGGGAGATCTTATTATATTGTTTCTCAATAGGGATTTTGTTGTTCACAGGCACCTAAGGGGCAGAAAATGGAGTTATTGCTGAGATTGCCTGGGGTGCAGCTAATAACTTTTCCTAAATTGCATCTACAGGAAGCTAAAGGCAGGGTACATATCTGTAAACTCTGCCTTAGTTTGTCTTCAAGAGCCAGGCTGCTGACCTTCCTGGGCTTGGCACAAAGTACCGAACTGGATTCTTTATGGACTTTTCCCACTTGTTCCCTGTTGGGGATTTGAGTCATGACCATTTGTCATTGAGCCATTAGAAAAGAAGTTCAGAAGGAAAATCCCAGATTTAAAAAAAAAATAGGTCTGATTATTTTACTTTTATCTCTGTTGTTGTTATCACATTGTGTTTACTCTTAATTTCCATATATGGGGGAAACTCTTAGGGTCTGAAAGAATCTTAAAAGACTATGATATTACCTCATTTATTTGGAATTGTTGAGGATTGAGACATTCCATTTAAATAAGCTTTCTAGCTAACTGAAGCTTACCCTCTCAAGTGATAAAAGCTATTTATTTTCCTCTGAAATTGATCTCATATTAGATGGGCATCCTGGTCTGGTAGAAAAGTCACTGTATCTTAACTCTAGAGGCAGCTTTGCCACTAATTAGCTGTAAGGTCTTTGAACAGGGCTGCAGTTTTCTCTAGTGTACTATAAAAATGAAGCAGGTGAGCTTAACAATTCCTAACCTTCATTTCAACTCTGTTTTCCATCTGCACTTCCTTGTCCTAATTATGCTGAATATAATTTTACCTTTTATTGGATGTCTAAGGGAAACCTTGGATATCATTTATTTTATTTATAACACAGGAATGTCTTTATACATGATGCGACTTATGGTAGCTATTTTTTTTAATTCTCTCTTTTATTTTAATATTTTTTTCTGACTCTCTTGTCATCAAGCAGTCCTAGCTGCCACTTCTTATTCCAGTTGTATGCCTTGTCTTTTTTATTTGTCTTTTTCTAATCTGATGGGGTCTGCAAAGGACAACACTTGTTAGCATAGTGTCAAAAGTAAAGTTAATAGGCTTCAAAAAAGAACCCAAGAGGCATGATCACATCTACATTGTGACCTCTATGAAATTTTAAAATTTTTCTCAGCTCTGTTTTATGTAGTTGAGGTTGAAAGGTACAGATTAGTGAGATTGTTCTTATAAATATACATTGCACTCACCAGCAGTGATAGATTCTATATACCAAATACTTAATTATCTCTATTCTCCATTTGTTACAAAAGATGAAATGAGGCACCCAGGCAGCAGACTTAGGGCAAGTCAGAACTGATAGCTGTTCCTTAGCATAGATTAGGGAGGAGTGATGAAGAGATTTTTTTGGTAGAAAATCTGGGTATATTTCTAGGTACTTTAAATATATTTTATTAATATTTAAAATATCAGGCAGCTAGGAGGTTCAGGAAATAGTGCTGTCCCTGGAGTTAGGGGGTCTCAAGTTCAAGTCTGGGCTCAGATATTTGCTAGCTGTGACCCTGGTCAAATCACTTATATATGTTTGCCTCAATTTCCTTTGCCATCTGTAAAATACATTGAAGCCAAGAATACCTCCTCCTGAGTTCAAATCTGATTTCAGAAACTCTGGGGGTAAGTCACTTAACCCTGTTTGCCTCAGTTTCCTTATCTGTAAATTGTGTTGTAGAAAGAAATGGCAAACCACTCCAATATCTTTTCCAAGAAAGCCCCAAATGGGGGACACTGAGAATCAGACTGAAATGACCAAACAACAAAGTATACTCTATTATCTAGATGAATTGACTTTCTTGTGTTTCAGACCCTCTGTTTCCCATTTCCATGCCTTTGCATAGAAAATACTTAGGAGACTATTAAAATAACCGGGCCAGAGGTGATAATAAAAAAAATGGAAAGAGTATGTGATTTGGAACTTAAAAAACCCCAATTGTAAAACCTAGAGCAATGGCTTTCTTCCCTTGGCTGATGAGCTCTAGCCAATCTGAGGACCCTCACTGAAGGTGTCCCATACTCAGAATGGTGTGGTGAAGGAAAATGAGCAATTGCACTTGCAGGAGATGCACCTGCACTGGAACCTTGCCTTAGCTACTTTGTGTGTGTGTGTGTGTGTGTGTGTGTGTGTGTATGTGTGTGTTTGTGTGTGTGTGTGTGGTGTCATGAGCAAGTCACATAATTTTTTCTACACATCATTTTACTTTATTGTCCACATTTGTAAAATGAATTAATCAAACTAGATGATCTCAGGGTTGCTTTCCAGATCCTAAATCTATGATCCTAATGAAATGTTGCATTGAAAAAAAAACAAATTCTGGATTAAAAACACAATGACATTGGAAGAACAGGTTTATGTTAAAACTCCATTCTTCACATGTTAACTTTTTTGTGTGTCTTGGACCCCTCTGGCAATGGTGAAGCCTATGACCCCTTTCTCAGAATTTAATGAAAGGATATACTAAATTTTATTTAGTGAAATTAAAGATTTAATTCTTTTTCCCCATCCAAGTGCATGGACCCCCTGAAATCGTTCCACCAGCCCTTTGGGGCTCTGTGTTTCTTGTTCTAAGAAGAACTAACTTCAAAGTGAAGTTGTAGCCTGCCCAGTATTGGGGAATTGGTTAGAAAGTATATTAGATGAAGCCTTTTAGTACAAAGGATAGTGTCATGGGAATAATACTTTAAGTGAAGCTTTATACATCACTTTACATACTTTTTTTTAAGTACACTGCAGCTACTCCTTTATATATCCTCAAGTTAATGACAGTGACAAGGTTTATAATTTTATTGATTTATTAGAGTTGAAAAGGACACATTTGAAATTATTTAGACCTCTCCCACATTTTTTTTTATAGAGGAAGAAGCTGATCCCCAGAGATGTGAAGTAATTGCCCAGGGGAAGACAGATAGATGAAGAGTCAAGATTCAAAATTCAGATTCTTTGGGTTTTCAAATGGCAATACTCAACCACTTCAGTGTCTGAGGACCCACCATGTCCCCCACCTCCACACCTGGCAGATGGATATTATAACTAATACAGTAGTATTTCTGGGTAATCTATTAAGAAGATTCTTGTCAGTCAAAGCTGACTAGGGCAAAATCATGTGGGCATCTGGGGAGAATGATGTAATGCTTCTCCCTTAGGCTATTGTTGTCAAAACAGTGAAGACACTGAGATAAGGCATTGACTGAAGATAGGTTTCATGTGCTTGCTTGCAGTTAACATGTGGTCATGAATAGCCAACTGCCAAAGTACAGGCCATTATCAAGTCTTGTTCCCCAAGACTCAGGCTTCGGAGTTGCTCAAGAGAGAATATTCTTCCTTTGTCAAAGTGAGTAGAAATGTTTATCCCAGAACTAATATCTTGAGTAAGGTCTAGTCATTTCTTTATGACCATAGGTACATGGCCTTTTAAAATTAGAGATTTCCTAGATTTCTCCTGATAACTCTGTTTTAAAGGAAAGTTCACTTGGTCTTAAAAGGCCTGGTTTTTTTGGTGTGAGTAGTGGAGTTGCCACCTAGCATCCCTGCCTGGGGCATCAACTTAGGTTCTTTGGAGGTCATTGGCTCTTGGTTTAATAGTGGCAGCCTTATTAAGATTTTGGGGTTCTTCTTCACTGGGTACTTTAGAATTGTAAGATCACAGAACTCAGGAAAGACCCTTGAGACCATTTAGGGCTAAACCAACCAGAGGGACAGTGATTTTTTAGCAAGTGGTAGAGCCTAACATTTATTTTCAGGTTTTCCTTAATTCTTGGCACAATATAATGTTTCCTTAGTACCATATTCTTTTGGACCTAGGATTTTTTGCTTAGGGGTAGAGTTTCTGTTTAGGACTTTCAAACTCCTGGACTACATTTCAATTTTTCAAAGAAGTTCGGAGTTTTCCCTCCCTTCTTTGAAGTGGGATAAAGTGATTTTTTTGAAGAAAGGATAATATAAATGCTTGAAATTAGCATATTTTGTATCTTAAAGTGTGTAATATATTACTATTTCCTTTAATTTGTAGGTATTGCATTTTATAAAGAGAAAGAGCCTCAAGGAAATGTTAGCTTTTTAAAGTAGTGGTTAAATTTTTCTCTAGGGTACTTAAGACTCACATCAAATAAGATTACCTAAATTACTGGAATTATAAGTAGATAATCTAAAGAGTAATTAGAGTAAGGATAGAAAAATTTCTTGAAACCTGGGGAGGCACTGAGGGGATCATATCCTGTTGGAGGCTGGAGAGGGAGAGCAGTGCTCAATACTAGTGGGGAGATACTGATCAGCAAGGTATAGCCAAGTTGTGAAAGCCCAAGCCCTAGTACTATGACATCCTAATGCACAGGGATGACCGTCTTTTAACCTGTTCTTTAACCACTTAGATATGGGGAATTCTTTCTTTTTTACTTGGAATAGCTCCACCGTTATGAATTAAGTAGGGGGTTTAAAAAAGAAAAAAGATTTGCTTCATAGCCAATTTTCATAAATTACATCTATTCTACACAGGGATAGCCAGAATCCAAGACAACCTAGAGAAATCTTTTTTTCTTCTTTTATGATAAATCACAACTGAAAGGGAACTAACTAAATCATGGCAAGTGAGTTGTTGTTTGTCCTTCATTCCTGAACAGGATCAGTGACAAAAGTAAAACTGAGATTAAGAGAGGTCATATGACTTTCCTATGGTCATCTATCTAATAGGTGGTCATCCATGTATTAAGTGGCCAGGTCAGGTTTTCTGATTCCCAAATCCAGTATTCTTTTTTTTAGGTTTTTTTTTTTTTGCAAGGCAAACGAGGTTAAGTGGCTTGCCCAAGGCCACACAGCTAGGTAATTATTAAGTGTCTGAGACCGGATTTGAACCCAGGTGCTCCTGACTCCAGGCCCGGTGCTTTATCCGCTACGCCACCTAGCCACCCCTTCAAATCCAGTATTCTTAAGGGAATAATACTCTTTGGGGTTTTGTGGTACAATTTGTAAATGAAAGGACTAAAAGTAATGGGAGACTGCATAATGTGTAAGAAAGATGATTAGGATGAGAGGGAGGATATGAGTCTTGGCTCTGCCCCGTCTAGTGACTCTGGACAAGTCATTTAATTTCTGTACGTCTTAGGTTCCTGATCCACAAAATCAGATAGTTTTGATCTAAAATCCTTGAACTTATTTGTGTGGTAAGACAGTATGCAAAGTGGTTAGGGAGTTGAACTTGAAAATCAGGAAAATTTTAGGCACTTAACTATCAGTGTCTTTTCTGTGCCTTAATTTCTTCCCATTAAAAAAAATGAGGATGGGGGCCTAGGTGATGTAGTGGATAGAGCACCAGACTTGGAGTCAGGAGTACCTGGGTTCAAATCCGGTCTCAGACACTTAATAATTACCTAGCTGTGTGGCCTTGGGCAAGCCACTTAACCCCATTGCCTAGCAAAAACCTAAAAAAAATTTAAAAAAATTTAAAAAATGATGATAACACAGGGTTGCTGTGAGAATCAAATGGGTCATTTATTTCCAGTGCTTCACAAACCTTAAAGTGTTTTATAAATATTGACTCTTTTATGACTATTTTTAAAATTTCAATAAGAACCTTATTGTTTATAGTTTTATTATTTCACATTGTAAGAACTGGCAAATCAATTAAAGTCTCTGGACCTCAATTTTCTCATCTGTAAAATGCCCTTTAAGGACATTTCTGGCTCTAAATCTATATAATGCTCTGATACTCTGAAGTAGTCACTGGCTTTATAAGTCACCACTTTAATTCTCTTTTGCATTTTGGCCTTTTGAGGGAGAAGTAACTGTATTTACTCTCACATATGTGAATAATCCTATGTGCTGGAGCAAGGAAAGTATCATTGGGGTAGAACTGGCCACTAACCTGTAGCTTATTGGAACTTAACCCAGAGCATGTTAGAGAGAGGTGAGTCAGAAACCAAATAGAAGTTAATTTCCAAATAAGGGAAAAAGCTTGCAAGAAAGGACACGTGATAGAACCTTGCCCCTAATGAGAGAACCCAGTTTAGTGTGGTCAAATCTCCGTACTTCTACCAATGACTGTTCAGTGAGCTGTAGCCCTGACAATGAGGGGTAATAGCAACAATGCAACAAATTTGATTCATAGCAGGAGTTCATATCTAGAAATAATTTGGGGATTTTGCTGTGGCTGATACCTCTAGATAGAGGCTAAGTATGACAGATTATTTTTTTTTCAAACTAAATCTTTATTTGTTTTTTCCAAAAAACATGCAACTGGAGTTTGCACCATTTTTTTTGGCAAGGTTACTTCCTTCCCTGACAGAAAGTAATTTAATTTAGGCTCTACATGTGTAATTATGCTAAACATTGATTCATGTTAATCATGTTGTAAAAGAAGAATCAAATTCAATGGAAGAAAAAATAAGAAAAGAATGACATAATACATAGGTCAACTTTTTTTAAAAATTGAAGATAGTAAGCTTTGGTCTGCAATTAACTCCACATTCCTTCTCTGAATATGGATGGTATTTTCCATCAGAAAGTCTTTTAGCATTGTCTTTAATTATTGTAGTGCTGACATGAACAAGGCCATCAAGGTATATCATCACCTCATGTGGTTGTTAAGGTGTATAATATTCTTCTGGTTCTGCTCATCTCATTCTGCATCAATTCAGGCAAGTCTACCAAGGCTTTTCTGAAATCCCATCCCTCATGATTTCTTATAGAACAGTAGTGTTCCATTATAGTCATATACCACAATTTGTTCAGCCATTCTCTAATTGATGGACTTCCCCTTAATTTCCATTCTTTGGTGCCACAAAAAGAACTGCTAAGAATATTTGTTTATTTGTTCTTTTTTGTGATCTCTTTGGGATATGTACAGTTTTATTGCCCTTTGGTCAAAATTCCAAATTATTCTCCTGCAAGATTGGATCAGTTTACAACTCCACCAGTAATACATTAGTGTCCCAGTTTTCTCACATCCCCTCCAACATTGATCTTTTTTTCTTTAATGATTTTGACCAATCTGGTAGAAAATTGCCTTTCCATATCTTTTGACCATTTTAAAATTGAGGAATGACTTGTTTTCTTAAAAATTTGACTCAGTTCTCTATATATTTTAGAAATGAAATTCTTAGTGAGAACCCCTAGCTGTGAAAATTGTTTCCCAATGTAATGCATTCCTTTTAATCTTGGTTGCATTGCAAAGGAGAATTGTTATGCCAAGCTCAGGGCCCATTTTGCTTGTTGGACTTTAGCTTTGGTGGGAATCTTTTAATATCTTTTTAAAAAATATTTTAACATTTTATTTGTTTTCCAATTATATACAATAGTAATATGAACCCATTATTTTTTGCAAGGCTCTGAATTCTACAACCCCCCCCACCCCACAGAAGGCTGTCTGACAGTCTCTACATTGTTTCCATGCCATACATTGATGGAAATTGAATGTTATAAGAATAAACATCAGAGTAAACAGGCAGATTTCCTCATCCTATTAAGTGTGCATGTCATTTCCTCCCTGAAGCATTTCCAATGAGAATGAAGGCTCACTCATTCCCCCTTGCCTTCCCCACCCCTCCACTCCATTGAAAAAAGCTTTTTCATGACTCATGAAATCTCTCAAGCTTCTTCTTCATCTCCTTTTCCTTCCTCCCAGTACTTTCCCCATCGCCCATTGTCTTCATCCCTTTACCACACCATACCATTCATTATGAGTCTTTTAATATCTTGATAAAAGGTAGGGAGAAAGCTATCCTTAGGGAGAAATTGCAGAAGTCAAGAAAGTTGCATCCTATATTGTAAAAGGCCAGGCCCTAGACAGAGTTAGCTTACTAAACCACCTTTGGAAATCAATTAACTTTTCCAGGGCAAAATTTCCTCCTAGGTAGAAGGAAGGGGTTTGATAGAATGATGTAGATGAAAAAACATTCTCAGCAATGACTACATCCCTGGGAGTAAGGTAGGGAGGAGCCAGAGGAAAGCCTTGATTTTGGTCTGAAAGTTCATGAAGCAGGAGACTATAGGAGAATGGCCAAAGGCTTTAGCACTAACAAGATAAAGAGTGCCCAATCTGAAACTTTTCTGTTTGAGGAGATGTAGGAGTAGTGAAAATGTACCAAAACTGCACAAAATTCCACAAACTGGTCTTGAAAATGACCTCCAAAGTCAAGGAGTACTGAGTTAATGGGTGATCAGAGGATAGTTTATATTTGGACAATGGCATAAAAATCCCAGGAATTTGGAGAGGATGGGGTATGGAGTGTCTTAGAATTTTTTGCATATAATATTTTTTGCTGACGAGACTGAAATTAGTGGGGAGGCATATAGGGACTCAGGATGGTTTCAGTGTGCACCAGAGCAGATGACATAATAAAGATAGTTTGCTTTATACATTTCTATGAAGGATTTTTTTTTTTGGTGCATTTATTCGCAGTGGGTAAAGTTGGGTGTTAGGCTAAATTTTAATAAAAGCATTCTTTTTTTGTCATAATCCAGTCTTAACAGGTTTCCTAATTTTACAGCTAATGAATATACATAAATATGAACTCACTGGAGGTTAGTTATAATACTCCCATCCTCCTGCTTGATGTGCCTTTCTCCTGACATTAATAAGTATATGTTGAAAACAAAGGAGCCATTAAGATTAAACAAACATAATTAATATTTGTGTTGGGATTTCATGAAAGTAGTTTCACAGGCTATGAGTTTGAATCCACTTTCCATTTTGGATTTTCTGCAAGAAACTGCCTATCTCTTGAGATTGAATAGGTCTTTGTTTAGCAGTCATCATTGACTTCCTATTGCCTACTGAATAATTTCTCATTTGCTTGTTATTCAAGGCCCTACAACATGGTAGTAATCTTTCTTTCTGGCCTTATCTCATATTATCCCTCTCCACTTAGAGATAGGCTTAACTATTTGCTCTCCTTTTGTATTTCCACCTTTATGTATTTGCTCAAGTTACTCCCTAAGCAGTGTCAAAAGAATTTTATGAATTATAAGGAACTTAAGGGAACATCTAGTTCAATCTATACATAAAAGGAATCTTCATTAACATAGTTGACCTGGGGTGGCTTGGCTAGGTGGCACAGTGGATAAAGCACGGGCCTTGGAGTCAGGAGTACCTGGGTTTAAATCCTGTCTCAGACACTTAATAATTACCTAGCTGTGTGGCCTTGGGCAAGCCATGCAACCCCATTTGCCTTGCAAAAACCTAAAAAACAAACCAAAAAACATAGTTGACCAGTGGTTGACCAACATCTCTGCTTGAAGACCTTTAAGAAGGAAAAACTCATTCTATTTGTTGGTGGCTAATCAATCCAAGTCCATTATCAAAGGCATCAAGTCCAAACTAATCTAAGTGGCACAGTGAATAGAGTGTTAGACCTGGAGTTAGGAGAGCTCAAGTTTCACCCTGGACTCAGACACTTTTTACTTGTATGGATCTGGACAGATTACTTATCCTTCATGTCTGCCTCTGTTTTCTCCTCTATAAAATGAAAATAATAATAGCACCTTTTCACAGCGTTGTTAGGAAGATCATATTTGGAAATATTTTATAAATCTTAAAAGCTGTAGATAAATGCTAGCTATTATTGTTGCTATTAAATTTGTCTTCCATCTCCAGTTCTCCTTTTTTAAAAATTCTCCTTTAGTCATTTGAGGACTAAACAGAAAAATTTTCATCTCACTTCCAAGTGACAGTTTTCAAATCTTGAACAAAGCTATCATGTCCTTCCCCCTAATTCCTTTTGCCTATTGAATTTGTACCTTTTCATTCAATGATCTGTACCCCCAACCCCACCTTGAGTTTCGTGTAATACTTAGATTGTGCCTCTCATGCACTAATTGTGTATTTAATATTAGTCATTTGTGTAGCTCTTATGTTCCCCCACTACAAGATAGAACCCCCTTTTAGCTGAAATCATGTCTTATCTAAACTTTGTATCATCTTCAGTACTTATCATGACATTCTCTATATGTTAGAGAATACCTTCCTTAATAAATATGTGTTGAATTGTATTGAATTAGTTTGTATCAATTTTGCCATTTCATGTCAGTGTCTTGGATGGTAAATATATCCCAGCATACAGAAGTACTTTGTTCATTATTTTGAAAAAATAGGATGCAATCTAAAATCTAGCAATTCTGTGCCAAAATAACCTAGAGCCCCGGGCTTGGAATCAGGTAAACTTATTTTCATGAGTTCAAACCCAAGACCTTTACTAACTGTGTGGCCCTGAGCAAGTCACTTAACTCTATTTGCCTCAGTTTCCTCATCTCTAAATTGAGCTAGAGAATGAGCTAGCAAACCACTGTAGTATCTTGGCCAAGAATACCCCCAAATGTAGTCATGGCAAGTTGGAGATGGCTGAAGGGGCTCATTTTGGAGACATGATTCCTGGCCTTATGGCCAGTCTGTGATTAATAAATCTTCAGGTTGAGTGCAGTGAAATCAGCCTGTATTTTTCAGACCCAGTTCTTAGCATGGAAGGATGAAGAAGGACTTTTGATTCAGAGGCCCCTAGGTTCATATTTTAAGCTCTATTTTATACTACTAGTAAAAGTCATATCTCCTCTGGTGTTCAGTTTTCTCATCTGTGAAAATGAAGAAGTTGAATTTCACTCCCAGAAACTTTAAATTCTTTGAATCTCCCAAACTATTGTTTACTAAGGAAGAGGTAAGAATGAAATTGGCTGGAGCTTTCCTATGTCCATGTCCATTTGTCCAAGGAAACAAATTGATAGAGCTCTTATTCCCTAAAGGACTTAAAAAAAGACTTCATTTGATAGACATTCAATAAATACTTGTGAAGGGGATTGAAAGAGTGTTTTCCAAGAACTATTTATAGGTATTGTAGCATCTCAAAACTGGGGAAGCAGAACTAGGCAAACCTGTATCTGACTAAGATCCCTTTCTTTTATATCTCTGCCAAATGATCAGTCAACCTTTGCCTGCCAACCTTTTAATGATGATAGGTACCATGGCCTCTTGAGGGAACTCATTCCAACACTGACTAGCTCTTCTTGTTAGGAAATTGCCCCCATGTTGACCTTCTGTGATTTTCACTCCTTACTCCTGAGTTTCACCCTCTGAGATCCACCTAGCAATCCTTCTCCCATATGACTATATTCAGAAACTTAAATACAATAATTGTGTCTCTCCTGAACCTTCTTTAAGATTAAACAAAACCCTTCAGTCAGTCTTTATGATGCATGGACTTGAAACCTTTCAAGAATTTACCAGCTGGGTGACCCCTGGGAATCTCAGTTTCCACAACT
Organism: Macrotis lagotis; assembly: GCF_037893015.1. Lineage (NCBI taxonomy): Eukaryota > Metazoa > Chordata > Mammalia > Peramelemorphia > Peramelidae > Macrotis > Macrotis lagotis. The sequence goes on from NC_133660.1 coordinate 204,483,387, forward strand.
ATAAAATGGGCATAATGACAAGTTTCTTCCTCTCAGGGTGGCCACCAGGATCAAACTGTGTGCTATTTGTAAAGAACTTACCATGCATACTGCCTGGCACATACTAATTGGCACTATTTTGATTGCCTAACTTTCTGTACACTCCATCTTTTTTCAGTGTCCTCTCTAAAGTATGATATCTCAAACTTTATACAATATTACAAATGTGGTCCAATTTGAACATAATTAAGTGGAGCTATTATTTACCTCCCCAGATACTTTCTGGTATTCAGGGAATAAAGGGGTCTTTGGAGACAGCGATCTTTAGAGTCCTGTTCAAAACAACCAATGAATAACAATGGTAATTGCCAATATTTATACAGTACTTTTGGGTTTACTTTGCAATTGTTATCTCATGACAACCACACTAGGAAGTAGGTGTATTTTTACAGTAAACTAAGACAGATAGTCTTCACTTCTTGCCTGTGGAGGAAATACCCTTGAATTTGATATTGTAGACCCAGTGTTCCTAGTAGAAATTAGAACTAGTGAAAAATCAATCAAAAACCAATTGGGAAAGGAGAAAAAAATATTTTGTAATAAGAGAACACCAGAGAGGATCAGTAAAGAGGTTTAAAAAAGTTAAATAGTTTGAGGACTGGACAGAAGCAGAGCTCATTAATATAATGAACACTTTGATTCAAGTCCTTTGATAGAGAAGTAACTGTGAAGCTAGAGACCATAATGCCTTTCCTACTCTGAAGCAGGTTGCCTTCTTGGACAAGTCAGGAACCCAAAGTAATGAAAAGGAATTTTCAGCAGTTACAAAAGCTGTCAATAAGTCCATTCACAAAGACTCAGATATTTCTTTTTTTTTAATTTTTTAAATTTTATTTTTTTTAAGACTCAGATATTTCAGTGAACAATGGACTAAGAATCAGAGACTCCATGTTTGAATCCCACCTCTATTATCTGTTTCCTGTGTAATCTTGGACAAATTCCTTAACTTTGATTTCCTCATCTATGAATGCCTAGGTGATACCTACACCACTGGGTTATTCAATCAGATAAATTGTTTTATAGCAGATACCTTGTTACATCCTGGTGATAATAGAAACAAAAATGGAACAGTTTCTGCTTCCCAGGGGCTTTTTGTTCTCTAGATTTTTTGGTATCCTTACTCATGTAAGGATATAGTTATTATGAGAAACAAGGAATTCTGAAACTGTTTTAAATATAACTATCAGTAATATTTGTAAACTGAAGGAGTAATTCTTCTCTCAGGCCTCTTCTATCTCTGAATCCTCTGAGTCTTAATTCAGGTTTCTAAAGGGTTTGATTTCCTGGATCTGTAGAAGATTAGAAGTGGATAAAAGAGACTAGGAATGCTCTTTGGGCAATTACATTAATAATGGAAGTCATATTTGTATGAATGCTTTACCTGATGGGACTGAGACACAGAATTAGTGAACTTCAGTGGTATGGGACCATTCAATGTAGAGGCAAATAGGCTTATATTACACAGCCTTGAGTTTCATTAAAAAGGATTTATAGTATTTTGAGTGTGTATGTATAAAATAACACATTATTATAATTTACTCATAATTATGAGTCTTCAAGAGAAGATTCTATAAGCTTCATCAGTTTTTTTAAGAAAGCAGGAGAACATGTAATGTGCTTTAGAATTATGAAAATGAAAAATTATGGAACCTTTGAGTAGTAAGCTTCAGTTCTCTGGAATATCCACTTTCATAGAACACCTCATGTCCCAGTGCTCTGTAAATGAAGAATTACTGTAGATCTGTTTAAGGCAGGTTTCCTGTCAGTCTGGAAAGACCCAGTTTTTCATGCTGATTGAGCAGTTCTGTTTGTTTGCCTAAGGGAAGGACAAGGTCAGGGTGCGGATTCACTTGCCCTTGATTGCTTTTCTTTGTTTTGTTGTTAGTAGTCTACAAGCCTTTAAGCTCTTACTATGTGTCAGATACTCTGCCACTCAGTGGGGATACAAGAACAAAGATTCTGGGGTGTCCTGTATCACACTCCTGAGACCTGAATCTTTTGTTCATTTTCTTGATGGAACCATTGGACTGAATTGCAACGAACCCTTTTAATTTTCAAAAAAGTCATTTCATGGAGTAGAAAATTTTCCATGGCATCCACTTAATGGTGAAATTTTATTTTGCAAAATAGAAAGAATACAATAATTTTTAGATATTTAGGAGCTAAATAGTCTTTACTAGGATGTGTAGAATTGACATTGCCTTGACTTTTAGTATATAGTAAAAGTATCCCCAAAAGATAGTTTCTTTTTCTCATTTCCCTTCTTCCTCTCCCTCTTCTTTTTTTTAACTAAAAATAATTTTAAAAACTCATAGTTATTTTTTGCTACAGCTGTCAACGCTTTCATCTGTACTGTTTTCCTACTTTTAATTGAATGACTAGAGTACCTTCTCCCAGAAGAGCTGACATACATTCATTATGTCTTACTGGAATTAATGATGGGACTCTTTTTGTATCCAGAGGAAGGAAATCAGGAAACTCCTGTCATTTCAGTTGCTGTTGCCAAAATATTTGACACTGCTTAGTTTCCCTTTGATACCCCCTGCCCTCCTCACCTCCATGGCAAATACTCATGTTTTAATGTTGCTTCATGCTTTATTATACACAAATATATTATCTAGCCAAGCCTCACACTGTCTTGGAGTGCCACCTTAATCACTGAGAATTCTTTGGGGGTAAGGAAAAGCTTGTGTTTTACAATGGAATATAGTCCAGAATAGAATTATTGCCCCACATCTTTATTAGAAACAAAGGGAATATGGCACTTGGAATCTTTGACAAAGCAAAATTCCAGATAAAGGTCTCTTGAAGGATTCATTTGCCCCTTTTAAGAATGATGGACTGTCTTAAAAGGCCTGTATTCTGGGGCTGAAGAACAGCAGCTGGCTCTGAGATAAGTTCAAAAGGATTCCACTCACTGGACTGCATATGAGAGGTAACTGTGTAGTAGAAGCAAACAGCACAGGGCTTGATGTCATCAGAAGGCCTAGTTCTGCTATTCCTCTAGGTGGGAAGCTCAGAATATCAGTTTCCTCACCTGCCTACTTTATAGGGTTGGTTTTTTAAGCTGTAAAGTACCATATTAAGGAGCTGCAATTATTAAGAGTAATTCATTTGATTCATAACATTAATGATGTTTGTTCTTCATTCTCAAGTAAGACCTTGACATCAGGGAGGTGATATCTTGACATGCATGTGAACTGAGTTTGAGTGAGGGGGATGCTGTACTAAGTTAACACCTGCATGTTCTTTTCTGGAACCATCTGGGTCCAGAGTCCAGATATGAATCAGGATGACTGGAGATGACCCTGGATGGGAGGCAATCAGGATTAAGTGACTTGCCAAGGTTAAATAGCTAGTGAAGGTAAGAGGCTGGCTTTGCACTTAGATTCTCCTGATTCCAGGGCCCTGGAGTTGAGAGGACCTGAGTTCAAAATTCAGTTTCAAATGCTTTCTAGTTGTGTGATCCTGAGCAAGTCACTTAACGCTGTTTGTCTCAAAAAAAATTTCATCATTAGAGAGGCAGTGGAGTGTAGTGCAAAGAGTTTTGAACTTGAATTTAGAAGGATCTGGGTTGGAATTTGTTTCTAATATTAGCTTTGTGATTTTGAGGTCACTTTAGACAATAATAGCATCACTTTTCAGGGTTGGGTTTTTTTTTTAACTAATTTGAGGCTGTGGGGTTTGAGCGATTTGCCCAAGGTCATACAGCTAGTTAATTATTAAGTGTCTGAGGCTGGATTTGAACTCAGGTCTTCCTGACTCCAGAGATGGTACTCTACCACTGTGCCACCTAGCTATCCCTCAGGTTTGGTTTTGATGATTATATGATAAAATGCATGTAAAGCACTTTGCAAAGTGCTATATTGATATAAGCTGTTTAATTTTTTTAAACATCAGACTTATGATTTCATCAGTAGATGGAGCATTTTTAATGCTGATGAGGCATTCCCTCTACCAAATAGATCAACTCACATTTATTCTATAATTTACTGTCTGAGAGGGAGTGAGCGGTTATTTGACTTTCCTAGAATCACACAGCTAGCATGTATCAGAGATGAGACTGGAATCTAAGTCATCTTGCTTCAAAAGGCTAACTGTCTACCATACTATATGACCTCACAATTCTGTATTATTACTAACATCATCATAATAGCAAATACAGCATTTTTCTATTTGGGTTCTAGTCAGTTTATCTTTTAAGGGAAAGAGACCACAAAGAAAGCTAGATTATAAACTGGGTTTTTGAAGCTTAATCCAGTTACTCCATCTATACTAAATGCTTGGAGACAGCTGATGGTTTAGTGGAAAGAGCACAGGGCCTGAAATTAGAAAAATCAGACATCAAATCCAGTCCCAGATACGTCTAGCTTGTGTCACCCTGGGCAAGTCACTTAACCTCTTGTAGCCGGAAAAAATGAATTTATTAGATCCCCTAGAGAAGGAAATGATATTTTTTTCCATTGTCTTTGCCAAGGAAAACTCCAAATGGGTCACAACTGAAAATAACTAAACAAAAAAAGTGAATTCCCCCTCCCAATAATTTCTTCAAGATCTTTTTAGGGTCATCATACTCTCCTCATGAGAAGTTGAGTCTCCAAGAAGCAAAGTGACTTCTTCAAATCTTATGGGTTAAATATCTTTGGATTTTAATCTTGTCCTCTCTCATATTTGGGATTGAGTGGGAGGTAAGGGCATAGGAGAGGCAGGAAGACTGCCAGAAAAGACTCAGTCATTCATGTCTTGGTGTATCAGGAGACATAGGTTCAGGTCCTCCTTCAGATATACACACTAGTTGTGCCTCTTTTGACAAATCATTGACCTACCCTGTGCTTCCAATTTCATGGTATTTTGTTCCAATGAGTCCAAATTAACTGCCCTTTTCACTGTGCTACCCTGCTCTTTCTCTCTCTCTCTCTCTCTCTCTCTCTCTCTCTCTCTCTCTCTCTCTCTCTCTCTCTCTCTCTCGGCTGGGGGGGGTAGTGGTTTTGTTATTCAACTATCAAATCCATTGTTGTCTTGGAAACAATTTCCTGGGGAAAGTTTGTTTTAAGGATCCTTGGAAAGGGGTGCAGTGGAATTGATGCTGTTCCTCACTTTACATCAACTGCCTTCATTTGCATTTGATCCATGTCTTCCTGTTGCCTGAGAATGTCCTAAAGCCTAAATTATACTGGCATGGGAGAAAAGACAAAGCTCTTAAAATTAAAAAGTTTAAAAATTCCAGTTTCTGTAATTGTGGAGCACAGTTCTCTTTAAGCAAACAAAAAAAAAGCAATAAATTTTTGCCTCGAGCCAACTCTACACAGTGATTACCATTTGGTTTAATGATCAGAAATGTTCTGGCCCACAAAGAGATATAATGACAGAAATATGCAAGACTTTAACCACACCCAAAAAACAATCAAGGGAAGTAATTTTAAAATTCAATATCAGCAAAAAGCAACTTTCACTCTAACATATGTGACCAGATGCATGGGTCATGGGGGTCTCGCTTTAGTCAGAGTCTTGAGTCTGTATCATCAAGATGAGCTTCAGAGCAATAGATCCAGATCTAGAAAGTATTTAGAGGTTGTCCAGTCCAATTCCCTTTAATTTATAGATGAGAAACCTTGGTCAAGAGAAATTACATGATTTTCCCAGGGCCATTACCCCTAGTAAGTATAAGTATATGGTGAATTGGACCCAGATATTCTTTGGTTATGACCCAATGCTCTAGCTACCTGCTATATTGACTTCTCAAGGTAGAAAGAGACAAGCTGAAATTTGAAATAAAAATAAATTCACTTTCAGGCACATCAAAGTCTAACATATTTGGGACTGCTTCATTCGGAGGGTGAGCCAGATGGGGATGTATAGAGAACCCAGATCTTGATACCAGGAGATCTGGGTTTAGATCTCAATTCTAGCTATGTGAACTTTGGATGTGATGTATTGTCTTTGAGCTTTAGTGTCAATATTAGATGATGTTGATAGATCTTTGAAGTAATGATCCTACAAAGCTATGGTAACAGAGAATATAAAAATGTACTACAAGCTTTAAAAACACTATTTAATTGTTAGTGGGGTGAGTCAGTAGGCATGTGTGTATATAAAAATACATAGTGGAAAAACTGGACTATTGACTATTTTTAAGAATACATATCTCTGGCCCAGGACCAGGTATGGTAGCTTTTCCTATTATCTCTGTCAAATGTTTCAGTTTGGATTTTGGAGCTGCAGCAGGCTAAGGCTGATGGGGTAAAATGTAGCATCAGTATGATGAGCCCCTAGGAGTGGAGAGTCACTAGTTTGCCTGAGGAGATGTGAGCTGAGCCAAGTTGGGAAATGGAGCTGATTTGATCAGGGTGGTCATTTGCCAACATACTTTCAATCTCAGAACTGCATAGAAAGATCCAGTCTCCAAAAAAAAAAATAGAAAAACCCAAAACAATAATTTAAAGCACATACAGGACTCAACCATGTTGCCTTGTAGAAGAAGCTATAATAAATAGATAAGAACATGTACTTCAAGGAGTCTTGAAGGTGATTGAATATGGTTTCTTGATTCTGAATGAGCAGATAGTGAATGGGATTTTTACTTAATTGATTCTTCACCTTTTAAGAAACAAAGCCTATTTATTAATAGTCTTGAATCTGAATTACAAATAGCTTTATGTTATTCTACTTAAATACATATGTTATGATGACTTAAAGAGAAATCAGATAGACCTCTGTGTATGTGTGTATACGTGTGTGTGTGTGTGTGTGTTTGTTTTCAAAGATTTATGGCTATTCTTTGGTTCAGTGCAAGATGTTTCTCAGAAACACAGACCAGTACTGTCCTGATTTAATTTTGTTTCCTTCCTGATCTGAAATGCATTTTCTGTCCTTTATGCTTTGTCCCTTTGTCTCAGCAACATTCATCATGTTGCCAAACCCGAACTGGACTATCTCACCTTTTTCTGCCTTCTCCACTCTTACACCTTGCTATTGGATACAGAAGGAACTCCCAATCAGTCCACTGCACATTTGTTTTTCTATTCTTTAATCTAGCCTTCACATAGCTACCAAATTGATATTCCCAAAGTCCAGGGCTAACTATGTCTCTGTCCTGTCTCAAGATGTTTCTGAGACTGTTTCTTGCCTCTAATACAAAATACACATTCCTCTTTTTTTGCCTTTAAATCAAGGATTCTTAACCTGGAACTCATTGACTTTAAGGGCGTGGGGAGTCTTGTGGATAGAACATAAGCATATCTGTGAATTTGAATATGGGGAAGAAAAAAATCACATTTTTCTTTTTCTTTTCTTGTAACTGAAAATGAGCATTTCCTTCAATTATTTCAAAACATAGAGGCAGCTGCTGATGCAGTGAATCTAGTGCTGGGTCTGGAGGCAGGAAGACCTGAGGGCCCTTTCAGATCTAGCTTTACCAGGAGGTCTGGCCTGCCCCTTAATGTCCCTTTCTGTAAAATGATAGGATTGAACAAGCTGATCTCCTGGGATTGAACCACTCACCATGTCATTTGCCTGTTAATTTCCATAGCCTCTAGTTTGGAAAAAACTTTTCTCTATTCCTGTTCAGAAGTAGTGAGCATTCCTTTCCACTTTATAAAACCAAAGTAAAAAATAAGGCACCAGAGATGGAATTGCATTTTATTCACAGACATTGTTTAAAATTATTTTTAAGATGGTCAGGGATACCCGCTCAAATGGATCACCATTTACATTTTGAGTATTGTATACTTGCTAAATAAAAGTTGCTTTTGCCTCTGAAACTATTACGTTCTTAATGAAGTTATTCAAAATGTGTTGCTTTGTCTCCCAAGTTTCCTTAGTCTTTTTGCAATTTTATTTTCATCCCTTTCCCCCCAGCTTTCTAGAAATACATCAGAAGCTGGAAATAGCCTATCTTAATACCTTTCTTTTTGCAAACTCAATTGAAAAATTTTCAATTAGGAATGTGCCTGTAGTCAAGAATAGCCAACCCATTCAGGAAGTAAAACTTTGTAAATGTTTCAGCTTAGTTCACTGACTTTTTATTATGCAACTACCACCTGCAAAGTGAACAACAAAAATGAAAAGTAATTAAGATATGGAAGTGATAACAATACTACAGCTAGGAATTATATATCATTTTAGATTTTTAAAGCACTTTACAAATATTTACTTTTAGCCTGATAGTAATCCTGGGGGGTAGTTATTATCTTCATTTTACAGATTAAGAAACTGAGACAGACAAATTAGGTGCCTTGACCACCATGGCAAAGCTAGTAAGTGTCTTAGACAAGATTTAAATTCAGGTTTTTTTGACTCTTGAGTCCAGTATGCTAATATGTCACCTAGTTGCCTAGGACATAATTTTTGCCTTCAGGGAAATTGCAATCCAGCAAGGGAGAGGTACAGGGGAAAGAATCTGGCATTGACCATTGACTCAAGGAACCTCATCTTTAGGTCTTATTGCTCATGTGATCTTGGACAGATCATTGTACCTGACCTCAGTTTCCTCATCTGCAAAATGAAAAGGTTGAAATAAATTATTCCCAAAATCTTTTCAGTGTACAGATTCCTATGTATGAACCTTTGAGCATAACATAGACATATTGTAAGGCAGGAATGGGCAGGGAGCCAGAGAGATTCAGACCACATATCCTTAAAAACTACACACACACACACACACACACACACACACACACACACAGAGAGAGAGAGACAGACAGACAGACAGACAGAGATATTTGGGTCAAGCTTTCTGGAAAAGGTTAGCACCAGGCTGAGAGAAGAAATAATGACCTTTTAGGGGATAAAAGATGACTAGTGTAAATACATAGAGACACGATGGCATCAGGTACCATTTAGTAATCCAATTTGGTAGGATATCAAAGGAGCATAGTAGAAAGCTGCAGAATATTGACCAGAAACCTGGGTTTAGAGCCAGATTATGGAAAGCCCTAAGTATCAGGATAAGGAGTTTGTATTTTGATTGAATGGATGAAACAAATGTATTAAAACTCTTATTATTTGCCTGGCACTATACTAAGCAAGCAAAGGAATTCTAATGCAGACATGTCTAGCCTTTCAGCTCTTCCTGACCTTCTTACCCAACAAAAACCCATCAAGGGCTGCATGCAGAGTTCAATACCCATTCATGAATACAGTGCAACCCACATCACCTAGAAGAACAACAAAAAATGTGATGCAGGCCACAGAGCTGGCTGCAGGTTACACACATCTGTTCTAATGGATAAGAATCCACATGAAGAGGTACTAGAAAAGATAGGAAAACAAACCAAGAAGAGACCCGGTACTGGGTCCAAGTAAGTTGAAACTTCACTTATTTGAACGTTTGGGAGGCAGAGTCTTGAGTCCGGGTGTGAGTGTAATGAAGAAGACAACCAGACTGCAGGCACCCTGGTTAAAAATGAGATTTCCAGTGACAGTAAGCGAGCTAAAAATAGGGAAAGAGCTTGAAATAGCCTCAGTTGTAATGTAAATTTGTAGAAGCTCATTATCAGAAGTTTGGCTACCAATTAGGTAATTTATTTTAAAAAAATTCAGGTGATACATTCCTTGAAGACCAGTTAAATAAGGTATTGGAGGCGAAGGAGTTATGGTCTTAATTGGTTGAGGCAACATGTACTCTTGAAAACTTCTTGACATATGACATATGACATATTAGTCTGTGGTGACATATTTAGCTAAGAATCTCATGATTGGGTTTGTCTTAAGTAGACCTCTATTGAGGTCTATAATTACTCTAAACATCATTTGATAGGATCCTTTGGCAGAAATTTTTAGCTCATCACTATATTACGGGTTTTCAGTACCTTCGTGCAAGATGCAAAAACCATGACCTTGAATCATTTTATCAAAAACTCTTCATTTGTCTATAACTGCAGTGGCAAATGGAAAACTTTGGAATCTTCTACTCAAACCCCTCTGTTGTAGTTGAGGATTGGAGAGTTCCAATCTCTTATCCAGGATCATATAGCAAATTAGAGGCAGGGCAGATAACCTGGTCACACAGAATCATGGAATCTCAGAGTTGAGAAGAACCATTGAACTAATGGACAAACTTGATTTTTTTTTCTCCTGTCCTTTTGCTCCAGTGTCCTACTCAGTACCTTGAGCATGAGAAAGCCTGGCCCATGTTACGTTGTTTGATGTTGAAGGCATCTAGTCAAATCTGTACTTGTCTGAGAATCATCTCTAACATATTCATAAATAGTGATCACCTAAGCATCACTGAGAATCAGAGAATTGAATTATGGAAATAAGGTTAGATTTGAGTAATAAATATCTTGGTTCAAATTCTGCTTCTGACAATTACTAGCATAGTACCTGGAACATTCGTTGTTGAGTCGTTTTAGTCATATTCCAACTCTCTTTCTTGGCAGAGATCCTAGAAGAGTTTGTCATTTTCTTCTCCAGTTGATTTTAAAGATGTGGAAACTGAGGCAAATAGATTAACTGAGTTGCCTAGGATCATATAGCTAGTGTCTGAGACTGGATTTGAACTCATGAAGATGAGTCTTTCTGACTCCAAGCCTTGCACTCTATGCATTATGGTGCCATCTAGCTGCTCCCCATCTGGTACATACTAGGTGCTTAATAAATGTTTTTTGAATGAGTGAATGAGCTTAGATATATGACTGAATTTTTAAGTTTCATTTCTCTTGTTCCATTTTGTTGTGTAAACTGGGAATAATCCCTTTAGCCTAAATGTTGGTGTCAAGCTCGAGGTAATATGTATAAAATACTTGGAAATTTTAAAATATTGTTGATATATAAGTCAGCTACTGTATTATTAGAGTATAGCTATGATATTGTTGGTATATAAAGTGCCTTTATGAGGAAACATTATCAATGTAATTAGACACCTCAGTCAGTCATTCAGCATTTATTAAATACCTACTATGAACCCATAGCTGGATGCTAGGTGATGCTAAGCTCCACAACTTCCTCTTAGAGATTTGCTCTTAGAGTAGAGCATTGAGATATTCACTATCTTGCTCAGGATCTCATAACCAGGAAGTATCAGAGAAGGGATGTCATAATGGCCAGAGTACTAAACCTGGACATGCTAACCTGAGTTCTAATCCACTTCTGCCACATTTTCTTATTGGGAGAGTTGCTTAAGCTCATGGAGCCTCACCACTCCTTCTACAGTAAAATGAGGGACTTGAAACTCAGATGATCTCAGAAATACCCTTCCACGCCACTCTTGTTCTGTGATGCTGTATGTATGTATATACCTACTATATATGTGCTATAGGAGAAGGGAAGGGAAACAGGTATTTTTTAAGTCCCTGTTTTTGCTAAATGTTTTAGATGCTGTTAAAAATACAGTTGGTTTGGATGACCTATAAATCCTTATCTAGTTCTAAATTGATGTTTCTAATGGACATATGAGAAATTAATAGAATTATTCTTAAATAAGACTTTTAGTGGGATCGTGGGGACTTATCACTTCCCAATATTTTTTCCTCTTTTTTTAAAGATAGGGACCCATTATCTTTATGTTTTTGTTTATGCTTTTGCAAGGCAATAGGGTTAAGTGGCTTGTCCAAGGCCACACAGGTAATTATTAAGTGTCTAAGGCCAGATTTGAACTCAAGGTAGGCCTGACTCCAGGGCCGGTGCTTTATCCACTGTGCTACCTAGCTGCCCCTGATAGACCCATTATCCCAGAGTTTTTCTTCCCTTCCTCCCACCTTCTTTTCTTTCTTTCCTCCCTTCCTCCCTTTTGTCCCTTCCTTCCCTCCTTCCTAATGGGCACCCATTACTTCTCAATATTTCTTGAGGTCTAGTCCAATGAGAAGAATACATTATTTCCCTAAATTCTAGATGAGGGTGATTTTTTTTAAAAAAGTTAACATCTCTAGCTTTTGCATATCGTGGAAGAAAAAGGAATAAATAACTATTACTCATATGTTACAGTAATTTTTCAAACCTTATTTCAACTAGTTTTCTTGGCTGTCATTTATGTGGAATACTTACAATCTCTTCTTTTAGGATAGTTTATTTTTGGGGTCTTTTCCCTTGTTATTTTTAGAAAATGTTTCAGAATTCAGTTCAACAGGCATTTATTAAGTGCATACTCTGGACAAAGCTCTTTGGCAAATTCCAAACATTCTCTGCCATCAAGGAGCATCCTTTGGGGGCAAGAAGGATACAGCATGTATGTCTTTAAGCTTATACTAGATCTGTAAACTCAACTCTATGGGTATCCCTCCCCCCCTTCCTCCCTCCCCCCCTTCCTTTCCCCCTTCTCCTTTTCCCACTTCCCCTTCTCTCTTTCCTTCCCCCTTAAGGTTCTCCATTTCTCTCACTATATATTAGGTATACTCCTTTTCTGATAACTCATTTCCTTGATGTTATGCATTGACCATAATTAGAAATATTTTGATATGTTTTCCCCATGTTCTTTGTATCTCTTTCTTATTGCATTTGCTTTTGATTCTTTAGAGATTGTGCTGTTCCAAAATCATAATTATATAGCATCATTGGGGGAACATTAGTTTTTAAAGGGTGAAGTTTTTTGCATCAGGGAGTAATTTGACATCCTTGAGCTCAGTGCAACATTTTCCAAATTCAATCCAAATCACTCTCTTCTTTTTTCCTTTTTGCTGGACCCACCTCATTTTCCATCTGCAGTCCCAGATTATGCTAGATACATATACTTATGTATTTATTCAGTGAACTGGCTGTCCAATTTCTTGTTTTAGTCTTAGGAATAGACCTTTTTCCTTCATTAAATTTTCTATGTGCATTGTTATGCTGATAATTTTTGAGTGATCAGGAATAATATTAAAATAACCATGCAATTGTTGGACCTTGATGAAATCAGCTCTGTACCTGCCAACAGGATCATATCAAGGGACTTATCATCCCTGGAGCTCCCTCATCAATTTGGACTTTGCCCAGGGACATGCTCCATGAATATAGCAAAATCCTTTGGCAAACATATATCTCTTACCATTTTATGGCTTACTTTCTGTTCATAGTCAGAAGATCATTAAACATAGTTATCTCTATGATTGTATTTCAAACAATCTTGTATGTTCTTGTATGTTCATAAAGAGATACATGGGTGACTCCCTTGTTAGAAGACTAAAAAAAGCCAAGTTTTGCTTTATGAAATCAAATGACTTTTTATGTGTTTAATGAAGAAGCATTAAAAATAAAAATAAAAAATAAAAATTTTGTCCCATCTGCACTTCCAGTCAGCTGTAAGACATCTACAGGTTGTGCCTTGGGAAATCATTGATGAAAGCCTGCCTCTTGAAGTAGACTTGAAATTATTTCAACAGGGTTCAAAACTGGAAATTTCACTGTCAACCTAAGTTGAAAATATATCATTAGGGAAAGAAATATATTTACTCCATTTTCTGTTACACTTTGACTTATGAATGTCCTCAAGCTATGTGGATCAATTGTGTCTCTTGTTCAACTTTATAATTTCAACCTACATGATCAGCTTCTTGTTTTTACATCCATTGCTTTGTGCTATTTTATAAAATGTTATTACTCATAGTCTCTCAGCTTCCCTCTCTGTTATGGAATAATTTCAGTTGTGTCCATTTCTTCATGATGCCATTTGAGGTTTTCTTAGCAAAGATACTGGAGTGATTTGCTGTTCCTTTCTCCTGTTTACTTTATAGATGAGAAAACTAAGGCACACAGGATTAAGAGACTTGCCCAGGGCCCAGGAAGTATCTGAGGCCAAATTTGGATCCAGTAAAGTGATTTTATTCTATGTACTCTATCTATTTCACAACTGGCTGCCCTAATTTCCTTTGTACTGTTTATAAATTAATTAAAATTTTTTTTATTGATATCATTTTGTTTTTACCTTCATTTCCCTGTATGTCTCTTTCCTTCCTTTTTCTTGGAAAGCTGTCTCTTATGGTAAGGAATAAAAAAAGAAAAATATTCCTCAATTGATAAATGGCCAGGAGATATGAACAGGCAGTTTTCAGATGAAGAAATTAAAGCTTTCTATAGGTATATGAAGAAAATTGGGACACTAATGAATTGTTGAAAAAGTTATGAACTGATCTGACCATTCTCAAAAACAATTTGCAGCTGTGCCCAAACAGCAACCAAACTCTGGATATCTTTTGATCCAGCACGTCTGTATCACAGACATCATAATAGGGAACAGTTAGGTGGATAGCGCACCAGCCCTGGAGTCAGGAGTACCTGAGTTCAAATCCAGCCTCAGACCATTAATAATTACCTAGCTGTGTGGCCTTAGTCAAGTCACTTAACCCCACTGCCTTTCAAAAACCAAACAAACAAATCAAGAGAGTATAATAAAGGAAAAGGATCTCCATGTGCAATAATATTTATAACAGCTCTTTTTGGGGGTGGCAAAATATTGGAAATTGAGTGAATGCCCCTCAATTGGACATTGGTTGAACAAGCTATGGTTTTTTAATGTAACAGAATACTATAGTGCAATAAGAAATAATGAACAGGCAGATTTCAGAAAAAGCCAGAGGAACTTTTACCCAGTAATGCAAATGAAATGAGTAACACACTGATATAAAGTGAAATAAGCAGAATCAGGAAAACTGTGTACACACAGTATCAATTATATTGCATAATTATCAACTATCAATATTCCAGTTCTGCTCAACAAACAATGATCTAAGAAAAGTACAAAGGACTTAGGAAGGAAAATGCTATCCATATCTAGATAAAGAACTGATGGAGGGGTTAGCTAGGTGGCACAGTGTGGATAGAGCACTAGCCCTGGAAATCAGGAGGACCTGAGTTCAAATTTGGCCTCAGACATTTAATGCTTAGTTGTGTGACTTTGGGCAATTCATTTAACCCCATTGCCTTACAAAAAAAAAAAAAAAAAAAACCCAAAACCAAAATCAAACAAACGAAAAGGAACTGATGGACTGTGAATGTAGAGTTATATTTTTTCAATTACTTTATTCTTACTTTTTCAATTTATTTTGTTTATTTATTTTGAATTTTACAATTTCCCCCCCTAAACTTGATTCCCTTCCCCCACCCCCCATGGAAGGCAGTCTGTTAGTCTTTACATTGTTTCCATGGTATATTTTGATCTATGTTGAATGTGATGATAGATATCATATCCTTAAGGAAAAAAAAATATAAGAGAAGCAAAATTACATAGTAAGATAACGGGCTTTTTTTAATTAATTTCTTTCTCTGGATGCAGATAGTATTCTCCATTCAGATAGTATTCTCCATTGCAGACAGCCCCAAATTGTCCCTGATTGTTGCACTGATGGAATGAGCAAGTCCATCAAAGTTGATCATCACCCACATGTTGCTGTTAGGGTGTACAATGTTCTTCTGGTTCTGCTCATCATACTTTATTCTTTCTAATGGTTAATTTTTCCTTTTGAATGATTTCTTTACAACTAAGACTAATATGGAACTATGTTTTAAGTCATAATACATGTATGAACTATATCAGACTATGAACTGTTTTTAGAAGGGGGAAGGGATGGAGTGAGGGAGAATTTGGAATTCAAAATCTTAGAAAAAAATATTAAAATGTTTCTGATATGTAATTGGAGAAAAATAAAATGCTATTAAAAATAAAGAGGAAGAAAAATCAGTGCCCCACAGCTAAACATTGGATCAATTAAGTCTGCATGGTGTCTCACAGTTGGAAAGAAGGGGGGAGGAACCCTGACAACAATTGTACAAAATCAAGAAAAATAAATTTCCATATTGTTGATATCTAAACATGTATTGGGGTGGGAGGAAAGAGAATAAATGCTTATTAATTGCAAAATAAAGAGAGAAGTACATCATATATTTGATCTTTTGGGGCCAGTTTTAGAAATTATAATTTCATGGTATTCAGTTTTGATTCTTTTGTTATTTGTTTTTCCCCAGTGACAGTAGTGATTGTGTATATTGTTTCCTGGTTCCTTTTATTCAAATGTTTTTTCATTTGAAATCAATATTGCCCTTGGCTGCCATGTCTCCTTACCTGGAAACACAAACAATCAGAAGTTAATAAAAAGTAATTTGAGGAAAGAGCAGCTGGGAGGATCAGGGACTTCACAGAGAAGGTGACTGAGGATTCTGAAAAGTGAAGATGAATCATATATGGTGATGGAGAATGCTATGTCGTTCTGTCTGGGGAATAAATTGGCAGCAGTGGAGTACATGAAAGGGAATAATATGAATTAGGTTTGAAAGGTAGATTTGGGGTAGATTATAAAGAGCCAAAGTAGTATTTTATTCTAGAAGTAATAGGGAGCTATGGAAAGCTTTTTAAGCAAAGACATGAAATGAGCAAGCCATTAGGTCATGCCTTAAGAATATTACTGTTACACCTATATGAAGGTTACAATAGAGAAGAGATTTAAAAAAGAATTTGCAAGGCAATCAGGATAAAGTGACTTGCTCAGGGTCACGCTATGTACTGTCTTTAGAAGAGGGGAGGGGATGGAGTGAGTGACATCTAGTAAGTGTCCAGTGTATGAATCCAGATTTGAATTCAGGTCTGCCTGAATCTATCCATGTGCCACCTGTGCCCCCTTGCTGCTCTGGAGAAGTAATAAAAGAGAAGGAAATACATATCTATATAGTACTTATTATATAAGTGCCAGACTTTGCACTAATTACTTTAACTGTTGTCACATTTTATCCTCAAAAATAACCTCTTGAGGTTGGTGTTGTCTTGCTTATTATCCCCATTTCTCAGTTGAACAAACTGAGATAAACACAGATTTACTTAAAGGCACATAGCCATTGTCTGAGGTCATATTTAAATTTGTTCTTTTTGATGCCAAGTTTGCTCAGAACTCATTGCTATGCCCACTTTGGGCAAGAGGTGATGAGGACATAAACTGGGAGAGTATCTTGGTGAGTAGATAGAAGGGAACAAATTTAAGAGATATTGTGAAGATAAAATGGACAGGAGTTGGTAACTAAATAAATAAGGAAGAAAGGAGTGACCTATAAGTTCTGTCACTGTGATTAAAACTTGTATACCTAAGAGAAAAGTCATGTCCTCAACCAAACTAGTGAAGTTTGAAGGAAGGGTATTATGGCTGGGGCAGGGGAGAGTAGTGTGGACATGTTAAATGGCATGTCATCGGAATCTCTAGTTCAAGGTGGCCAGTGGTTCGTTGGATTTCTAAAGTTAATGCAGGAGAAATAATTCAAGAGTTTTCCTCCTCAGATAGCTCTTCCTTTTTCTTTTTTTAACTTTTCTTTTACTTCTGATGATGGGATATTACTGCAGTTTGGAATATTCTAGATTTCCAGATTCCTGGAAGTACAACTCAGGAGTTGTTAGCTACTACTCCCAATATCCATTCATTTGCCATATCTTGATTTTGCTTCAATCTCCTTTAAATCCATTCCTTTCCTTCTCACTCCTTATTTATCTATCAACTTATTCCCTATATTCCTTCACATCTCAAATCCCCTCAAATCTACCTCCTCTCTTTCTCCTTTCTCTTTAACTCCTTTACCCTCCTTCAGAGTCTCACCCTCCTAGAGATTGCTTTGTATATATTGATTTTGTATTTATTTCTTTTCATATTGCTACTTCCTCAGTAGAAAGAATTGTAAACCCCATGAAGGTAGCAACTTCACTTGTGTATCCCTGTATGTAGCAAGCACTTAATAAATGCTTGTCGGGGCATCGGTCCTGGCACCAGGGGGACCTGAGTTCAAATCCAGCCTCAGACACTTAATAATTACTTAGCTGTGTGACCTTGGGCAAGTCACTTAACCCATTGCCTTGCCAAAAAAAATAAAAATAAATGCTTATCAAATTAATGAATGAATAGGTATTTGAAAGTCAACTGTGCATAGTACAATCTATATCTTTCATTAATTATTTTATTTTCAGTTTGGATTGCATTTTACATTTGAGGTCAGTCTGGTGTTAAAATTTTTGCTAGTAATTTAGTTTTGAGGTTAATATAATACTTAGGTAGAAACTCAACCAATCATACCAAATAGAAGGATGATGGGATAATAGAATGAACCTTGGAGGCTATTTGGTTTAATTGCTTTATTTTACAGATAAAGAAACTAAGGCCAACCAATTTAAGTAGCTTGCGAAACTAAGGTAATATAGGGAATAATATTAGAGGTGAGGTTTGAATGCAGTCTTCTACCTTCATGCTAAGAGAAAGAAAGTAGGAGCTTTCATTGATACATTTGGAGTAAGACATGCATCATTTTCAGTATTAATAACTGTTGCTGATTCAGCTATCTCTTATATTGTGCGAAGCCCTGTGGGGATTACAGAAAAGACAGCCAGATCTCTGACCTGATGGAGTTCCCTACATAGCAGCAGGGTTAAAACAGGGTGGAATATAAAATTCTAATGAGAGAGGTACCATACCAACAGCCTTGTGTGAGCACAGATGGCCAGTGCCTGTGCATAGAAGTCTGGGAAGAGGCTGAAAGCATTAACATAATTCACACTGGAAATGGTCCTTACCAAGCAGATCCTTTTAATCCGGGTTAGAAAATATGTCAGACATTAAGGCCAAGGATTATTAGTTATCTAAAACTCTATGCACATATGCTCAGTTAGATGTGTCTCAAGGGTCCAAATAATTTTTGAGTCTAAGTTGTACCTTTAAAATATTTCTCTGGTTTTCATCACATACAATCAGAGAGGCAGCATGGTTTTTGGCCAGAGATTTTTTTTGATGGGGAAGAGTATTCAGTTATCAGTACCTGAGCCTTCAGCAATTGAGAGATTTAGAGGGGAACCTAGGGAGATATTTCTTGGAATTTGATGATATCAGGGGCTTCTTAAGTTGAGTTTCCAGTTAACTGAAGGAAAGTTAAAACCCATAAAGGACTGTACAATTGTCAGTAGGGAGACAGCAGCAAGAAAATATTTCTTGAGAGTATAAGGATATCAGGGGTCTCTGATACCCTTTCAGGGAATTTGCAAAGTCAAAACTACTTTAATAATAATCCCAAAATGACTTGAGATTTTAAATATGGTAAATATTGAGAGGAACACATAAATTGAAAACTCTTTGAAGGAGGGGATACTCAATGATTTTTACATGTGTAAAAGGATCCTGAGGTAAGTCTTAACACTGTATGTGTGGTCAGGTAGCTGATCATTGGAAAACAAAATAAAAAAAAAACTGAGCAGATTGTCATTAGACTTTGGATTCCTGGATGATCACTACATCAGTAAGAACCTGGATGTCTTTTTGTTTGTTTGTTTTTGTTTTTGCAAGATAATGGGTCTGTGACTTACCCAAGGTCACATAACTAAATAAGTATGTTTTTAAAGATTTTATTTGAGTTTTGAGTTTTACAATTTTTCTCCTAGTCTTACTCCCCCCCCCCAAGAAAGCAATCTGTCAGTCCTTATCTTGTTTCCATATTGTACATTGATCCAAATTGAGTGTGATGAGAGAGAAATCACATCCTTAAGGAAGAAACCAAAAGTATAAGAGATAACAAGATCAGACAATAAGATATCTAGTTTGTTTTTTTTTCTAAATTAAAGGGAATAGTCCTTGGTCTTTGTTCAAACTCCATGGCTCTTTCTCTGGATACAGATGGTATTCTCCGTTGCAGACAGCCCCAAATTGTCCCTGGTTGTTGCACTGATGGAACAAGCGAGTCCATCAAGGTTGAACATTGCCCCCATGTTGCTGTTAGGGTGTACAGTGTTTTTCTGGCTCTGCTCTTCTCACTCAGCATCAGTTCATGCCAATCCCTCCAGGCTTCCCTGAATTCCTGTCCCTCCTGGTTTCTAATAGAACAATAGTGTTCTATGACATACATATACCACAGATTGTTAAGCCATTCCCCAATTGATGGACATTCACTTAATTTCCAATTCTTTGCCACCCAGGGCTGCTATGAATATTTTTGTACAGGTGATGTTTTTACCCTTTTTTCATAATCTCTTCAGGGTATAGACCCAGTAGTGGTATTGCTCATTTTTGTTGCCCTTTGAGCATAATTCCAAATTTCTCTCCAGAAAGGTTAGATGAGTTCATAGCTCCACCAACAGTGTAATAGTGTCCCAGATTTCCCACATCCCTTCCAACAATGATCATTATCCTTTCTGGTCATATTGGCCAGTCTGAGAGGTGTGAGGTGGTACCTCAGAGAAGCTTTGATTTGCATTTCTCTAATAATTAATGATTTAGAGCAATTTTCATATGGTTATGGATTGCTTTGATGTCATCTGTAAATTGCTGTTGCATATCCTTTGACCATTTGTCAATTGGGGAATGGCTTTTTAAAAAAAAATATGACTCAGTTCTCTGTATATTTTAGAAATGAGTCCTTTGTCAGAATCATTAGTTGTAAAGATTGTTTCCCAATTTACTACATTTCTTTTGCTCTTGGTTACATTGGTTTTATCTGTGCAAAAGCTTTTTAATTTAATGTAATCGAAATCATCTAATTGGTTTTTGTTGATGTTCTCCATCTCTTCCTTAGTCATAAACTTTCCCCTTTCCATAGATCTGACAGGTAAACTAGTCCTTGATCCTCTAATTTGTTTATAGTGTTGTTTTTTATGTCTAAATCCTGTAACCATTTGAATCTTATCTTGGTAAAGGGTGTTAGGTATAACTAAATAAGTATTAAGGGTCTGAGTTTAAGTATTTGAACCCGGGTCTTTCTGAGTTCTGACCCTCTATCCACTATGCCACCTAGCTGCCCCGCCCCTCTGATATCTTTTAAAGTTATTTTTCTTTATGTTATTGTGATCATCCTGAAAAATTGTTTTTCTGGTTCTGCTTGTTTCACTTTGGATTAAATTATATACAGAGTTTTTCTGGGTTTCCCTGAATTCAACATATTTGTCAGTTTTTATGACCTAATATTCCATTATATGCACATCCCAATTTGTTTGACCAAGTCATGGCCGCCC